>NW_024045133.1:641952-646074 GCF_012273895.1 Zerene cesonia | reverse complement strand
GACAGATTCGAAATTCAAATGTAATATTTTTTTATAATTAAGTGTAACAGTATTTATGGCCAGACTAAGTATATAACCCAAAATATCCTAAAAAACATAAACCTCATCCCTCAAAACGGGTACAAAGAAATTGCGATTTTAACTCACCTCTTTTTAACATGCTTTTATTAGCTGATTTATTGTATGCTGTTGTTTTCTATTATAAATTGTTGTGTGTGTGTGTGTATGTATCAAAATAAATGTATTTCTTTCTTTATTAATTCTTCTAGCACACCTGTATGTTTGTATGTAACCTATTCCTTTAAACTCGATTATGACCCACTTTAAACGGATAGATTCAATTCAAACTTCGTACACTTATCAAGGATCGGTGACAACACAATAATTTCACGAGTTTATGTATATCCTTTGTTGAATATTTAATACTAGTTGCGCCCCGCAGTTTCACCCGCGTAAGTCCGCATCCCGAAGGAATTTTGAGATAAAAAGTTGCCTATATGTTATTCCAGTTGTCCAGCTACCTACGTACCAAATTTCATTGCAATCGCTTCAGTAGTTTAGCTTGAAAGAATAATAAACATACACATATCCTAACAAACTTTCGCATTTGTAATATCAGAAGGATTCAATTATATTGTGATTATACTTGTTTAAACGTTATTTAAAAAGTACGTTTGAAAATACCATCAAAGTGTTCACGTGAAGCGTGTCCCCCAGACTCTGAAACAATGAATTCGTTAGCTATGTTGGTTTAACAGTATCTCGCTTGAATAATGATGAATTTTATTGGATTTTTCCTTATCAATTTGTGAGGAAATTAAAGGTTTTCTGTTTTAACTTTTGAGGTAATTGTAGGATCTTTTAATTGCTCGATGTTTGAATTAATTGTATTAAATAGTCTGTATTTTTAAGTTTATGTTATGTACTAATGTTGTAAGAACGAAATAAAGATGATTTTTATTATTATTATTAAAAATTGTAACTTGAATATAATGCATTAGGGCCATAGTAGTTCATATATATACAAATACATCACACTAGTATTATAATTGTGAAAGGTTGTTTGTTTGGATGTTTGTCCGTCAATCACGCTGAAACTACTGAATGGATTTTGAAATTAGGTATACAGACAGGGTATGAGCTGACATGAGTGGTAGGATACTTTTTATCCCGATTATATGCTCCCTTGGAATAAAACAGGAATCCAAGCGGAGCCGAGACGAACCTATAGTAATCAAATAAATTATTATTCCTCCACCACCATTTTTCAACACGTTTTTATTAGCTCCGGTTTTATGTATGTACGTTTTTTACTCTGAATTGAAATGATGTGTAACTTAAATTTTATTATAATTTTGTTTTGAGGTGTATCATTTTTGATTAGGCTAGTAGACTATATTTATACCACGCGCGAAACCGGTGCGAAATACCTAGTAGGCTATACACAAAAGCATAGATTTCTAGTATAGCATTTGTCATTGTACCTGACATAGAATTTGACCATAAGCGAGACCGGCCCCTCATCGGCAAGCGTGTCATATAAACTTTCCGCAATACAAGCGCAGGTAATCTCCGACATCTTAACGGCTAACCCTTTCGGTCATTCAGTTTTACGAGAGCTCGACCGAACGCAGGATTAACTTGGGATGAGATGGTTAATTAATGAACTGATGTAATTGGGCTATATTTAAATTAACTGTCATTTTAGTTAAACTACATATTTGTGTGTTAATTTCTGTCGCCTATGATAATGACGTATTTTTATTAAATGCTAGCTGCGCCCCGCGGTTTCACCCGCGTAAGTCTATATCCCGTAGGAATATAGGGATAAAAAGTTGCCCATATGATATTACAGTTATCCAGTTGTCTACTTACCAAAATGTCATTGCAATCGGTTTAGTTTTTATTGCGTGAAAGAGCAACAAACACACACACATGCTTACAAACTTTCGCATTTATAATATTAGTAGGACTAGATGCTCGTCCCCACTCCGTATGGATATCAAGATTCCTGCTTTATCCCAAGGGAGCATTTAATCAGGGTAAAAAGTATCAAATATCATAAAAATCCATTTCAGCAAAAGCAGTTTCAGCGTGATTGACGGACAAACATCCAACCAAACAAACTTCCACATATATAATATTGGTGTGAAGTGTGAAGTGTGTATAAATTAAATAAACAAACTAGGGAAATCGCTATGTAAAACAGGTTTTTAACAGTTACATAATATATATTATTATAAAACTTCTTTAAGGGGAGCCGGATACCCGTGCCCTTTTCCTCGCCTTCCTATTCCATTTCTTTATTAATTATTATCAGTGTCAATACTTTCGTTATCTTTTACTCCTTAAAATTTATCGGAAACCGCCATTGTAGCAGCTCTACCTCTGCAAATGTCTATGCGATTACCATGAGGCGAACCACCAGCTCCGTTACCCACTCTAATATAAAAAAAAGGATTGTGTGGTTGTATGAAAACACGGTAAATGTGAAAATTTTCTTCACATGATAGATATTTAACTGATGGTCAGCTGATGGAACTATAGACGCCGCCATATTGCCCTCGGCCGTTCCGACGAGCGCCGTTCACTGTATCCCCACTCCGCGGCCGACCGTCACGCGACATGCGACACACAGACCGACAAACATTTGAAACGACGTAATAAATAGCGATTTTAAAAATGATTTCACTAATCGAAAGCTCAATTATTTAGAAATTAAAAACTTTTTAACGCTCGCTGTAAAGTGTTTGAAACGTCGCGTTTAATTATGAATAAATCGCATTTAAAATCCTTTAAAAAGTTTTTATTTTCCAAATGTATAATACTCGCGTAAAATCAAACACAAGAAAATACTAGCTCAATTATTACTATTTCATTAGATTATGTTCTTAGCTCCAATAAATTCCAGCTAACTGAGAATAAATCACGTTAAATTCTAAACTATTCCACAATATATTTCAAACTATAAAGTTTTCAATCTTGCTAACCCTCATGGCCAGATAAAACAAAACTTCAGATAATGTCCGTCGTGTGGAGATGTGTCTGTGTGTGACAGCGCTGATATACGGGCCCTTTGCGGCAGGGCTGGAGTGTAGGGGTTAGGGAAACGTAGGGCCCCGGGTAGGAAAGAGCCCAAGGCCCCTAAAATAAGTTGTTAGGATAATGTACCTTAATAACGTACGTAAGTTGTTAAGGTAATGTACCTTTTATAGATAGATACCTATTATTCTTATACCTTAATATAAATAACCTGTCACACTGTTTGTCCGCGATGGACTAAAACAACTTAATCTATTTTAATCAAATCTACACACCATGTGCTGTTTGATGAACTTAAAAGATAAAAACTACGCGGGCCGAGCCGGGGCGTGCTGCTGGTATATATATTTTACTAAATTACATTTACATTTGAAAACATTAAAGTACATCACCGATTTTAAATGTTCTTTCACGGGTGGCCGGCGTTGCTACGGTTAGGCAAGATACGCAGGTTCGTATCCTGCCTCGTGATCAAATTTTTTCTATTTTTTCAAATTTTTCTCATTTATAAAGCATTTCAATGCTATAAAACTAAAAATTAAATGTTCTTTCACCGTTAGAAAGTTGCATCTTCACTGAGTAAGTGATATATAGCCTATGACTATATATGTACCACGTGCGAAGCCGGGCTAGACTGCTAGGACCTCCGTATATTATAAATGCGAAAATACTCTGAATATTACAAATGCGAGTCATTTGATTCTGTTTACCTGTGCGTTTTTCTGTCTATTTATCTATTCTTTACGTCTAAATGATTAGTGACTTAGTAGAAGAAATCGATTGCTGAGGCGGTATGACGGATGGCCGATAGACTAGGCGGTACTGCGGTTTTGCAAAAAACCTGGTTTCGAATCCCGCCTCACTTCTTATTATATTCTTTAAACATTTCTCAATATTTGTGGAAGTTTTTGGATTTGTCTTAACGTTAACAAACACACATAGCTTATCATCATCAGCCCATATATGTTGCCACTGCTGGGACACAGGCCTCCTGAGGGTTTAGGCCATATACTTAGTCTGGCCATAAATACTGTTACACTTAATTATAAAAAAATATTACATTTGAATTTCGAATCTGTC
>NW_024045133.1:634306-640952 GCF_012273895.1 Zerene cesonia | reverse complement strand
AAAAATCGCCAAATAATATATTTTGTCTTAAATACTTCATATTTTGTATTTAGCCTATGATCGTGACCACTATAATTTAAAAAAAATTATTAAATTTCGTATTTAATTTGGTTTCATTGTGCTATTTTCAGTCAATTTTATAATATTAAATAGACATAATTCAGATTAAGTCGCGATGCGTGAATAATAAAAAAATAATTAAGCGACACATTCCCGAACAGGTCAGAGATGTTTGCAAATTTTGAGTACTAAAGTGACACTATATCAGATGGTAATTTTCAAAAAATATTTTTATTTATTTAAAAGTAATTTCAGTATTTTTTTCTGAGTAGTATAGGTGGGATACAACATCTAAAAACATATAAAAATATAATATCGTAGAAAACTATGCACGTGAACAAATTATGACATAATTAATAAATAGGTCTGTAAATCGCGAATACTATTTTGATGATTCCCACAAATCAAGAATTTCGCATTAGGTCACTTTTATTCTCACCGTGCGATATAAGTGGGATAAGCTCGCAATAAAACGAAATAGAAATGCCCCATTTTACAATTCAAGCGGAATGTTTGAGAAATGTATTCATAGAGGCGCTATTGTTATTTTATTCATAGAGTTTCGAGGGCACTGGATATAAAGGCGTAGTGTGTTTTATTGTCTTTGATTTAACGGATTATTAATCTTATCCTTTCTTACTAATATTATAAATGCGAAAGTTTATAAGGATTTGTGTGTGCTTGTTGCACTTTCACGCAAAAACTACTGAACTGATTGCAATGAAATGTGGTACGTAGACAGCTGGACAACTGGAATAACATATAGACAACTTTTTATCCCGATGTTCCTGCGGGATACGGACTTACGCGAATGAAACCGCGGGGCGCAGCTAGTTATTAATATAACGCTTGTTGTTTTGTTTTTAAATATAGAATGTATATCAATCTGTTTTACTTTCAGCCATTTTTTATAATTTGTTAGTAAGTAAGTGAAGTCCCGTGTCCCCCAGTGGGGTATATATATATACATCTTTTTCACTGATCGATTTTCTTTATGAACAAGTAGGTGATCAGCCTTCTGTGTCTTGCCAGACCGAAATATTTTTTATTTGCGTTCCCACCCGGAATCAAACCCAGGAGCCCTCGGTTCTAAGCTCATGCGTAAACCACTGTACCAAGGAGGCGGTCAAAATCTATTAGTAACAATAAATATTTTTGAATATAAATATAAAGATACAACGTGGTAAGAAATATAATGGTATATCGGAAAATTTGAAGAGAAGCATCTAATAAATTTAAATAATAGACTGGTTTTAGCTCACTTTTATAACAGATTCACTTGTATGTTTGTATGATAATATGTTTGTTGTAACCGACTCCTTTAGACTCAAATCTGACCCACTATAAACGGACAGATTCAAGTCAAACTTTGTACTCTTATCAAGGATCGGTGACGATACAGTAATTTCATGAGTTTATCTTGTTACGCTGATAAGAATCGGGATTAATTAATTTGCTCACTTATAAAGAACTAGCTGCGCCACGCGGTTTCACCCGTGTAAATCCGTATCCCGTAGGAATATCAAGATAAAAAGTTCCCTATATGTTATTCCAGTAGTCGAGCTGTCTACGTACCAAATTTCATTGCAATTGGTTCAGTAGTCTTTGCGTGAAAGAGCATCAAACATACACATCTCCTTACAAACTTTCGCATTTATAATATAAGTAGGAAGGATACGATAGTAGAATAGAGTGAACAGATCCTAGAGAATCACCATTGTAGACTTCATCTACGCTTACCAGCAGGCGAGATAGCAGTCAAGGGCTTACTTATTACGCATTAAAAAAAAACGTATACTCTTTATAAGAGCAAGTGAGTCAATTTAGTTTATTCCATCAAGAAAGCGTGTATTTTAGTTTTTGAAACTGTTATATTTATTATAGACTCTGCTGCGCTGGTTTCACTCGCGTAAGTCGTCAGTATGTAGGAATATCGGGATAAAAATATTGTCTATGTGTTATTCCAGTTGTCCAGCTATCGTACGTACCAAATTTCATTGCAATCGGTTCAGTAGTTTTTGCGTGAAAGGGCAACAAACACACACACATCCTTACAAACTTTCGAATTAATGATATTAGTAGGAAGTAGGATTTAGCATAAAAAATAGGACGGAGAATAATTATCACAATAACTTCTAATTATTGCTACGGCGTAGTTACATTTTACGCCGTAGCACGGCGTAGTTTCTTGCTACGGCGTAGTTACTTTCTACGCCGTATCAAGTGCGTTTACTAGTAACACTCGAAACAGCGTAGTTGTTTTTTCATTTTTATTTATTTACTTATTTTTTATTGGTTATCCAGCAGTTTAACAGGTTAACAACAGTACAATAAGATATTTCATTTTTATTGTAAAATTAAGCCAATAAATGATTACACCATGTTTTTCAAGAGAGATTGTTAAGTAAATATCGTCATTAGCCCATATATGTTCCCACTGCTGGGACACAGGCCTCCTATGAGGGTTCAGGCCTTAAAAAGCAGTGGTGGCTCAGTGGTAAGAATCTCGGACTTCAAAAATCGATAAGTCGGGGTTCGAGACCGGGCGAGCGTGCAGGAATTAAATTGATTTTTCAATTTATCTGCACATGTGGATAACATCACCACTGCACGAAACGGTGAAGGAAAACATCGTGAGGAAACCGGCATGTCCAAGAATCAAAAGTTCGACGACATGTGACATCTGCCAACCCGCACTTGGCCAGCGTGGTGGATTATACAATAAGTAAATATACATTTATAAAAAGAAAAACTAACTATTATATATTCCAGCATGCTTGAGCGTGTGTGTGTGTGTATCACTATTGCTTCAATTCACCATATATCTATACTAATGTTATAAAGCTGAAGAGTTTGTTTCTTTATTTGTTTGAACACGCTAATCTCAGAAACTACTGGTCCGACTTAAAAAATCTTTCAGTGTTAGATAGTTCATTTATTGATGAAGGCTATAGGCTATATATGTATCAAGGGCCAAGCCGGGGCGGACCGCTAGTCGTATATATTTCATTTGTAAAGTGTTGTACGAATAACATACGAAATAGTTACGACTTAGTGGATTAGCAGCTTGTAGTAAGTAGTTTTTGTAGTGTTTTTGTGTATTCGCTCGGATATTATACTATATAAAGCTACACACCCACTGACTGACTGACATCGCTTTTCTCGGAAACCGGGCGAAAAGTGGAGATAATTTTGACACGAACGTATAGAGGAGCCGCAATCGACCCGCGGAAAAATATAGAGAACTCGCGTCGCTCGAAGACCAGCTCGACGCCCGGCGGCCCGCGGAAACGGTGGCTCGCGGAGGGGTGGTGTTCGAACAAAAAATGCTCTAGACCATCGGCGATCACCAGGCGCGTCGAAAAAATGGCCGATTTCGCGAAAAAAAGATGGCCGCCATACTTTGCCAAAATCGCCATTTATGAATCCTTACGTCTCAAATTCAGCACACGCGCTCTCCGCGAGCAGGCCAATCGATCGGCACCCCGTTCGTGGCGATCCGAGCCCCCGTTTCGGACTTTCATACTACGCAAAATCCAACGGCCCGCCTAAACGGCGCACTTTAGGCGGGGGGTGTCGGAACAAAAAATGCTCACCGACCAGGGACGCTACCAGGGAGGTGAATCCGGAAGTGAGATTCTCGAATTTTTCCATTTTTGGCCCAAAATTTCAAACGTAAATTTCGGAGAGGTGGCGCAACGCGGAAACACACCAACGGCACGATCGTACTCGCCCAGGTCTCAGAATATCCAGAAAAATCCGATATCTTGAACTTTCTCCCTGCTCCGTCGAGACGGTCGACGGCCCGCGCTAATGGTAGCCGCCGCACATGGGGTGCTCCAACAAACTTTGGACTAGACCTCGAGCGATTACCAGAGAGCGCAAAAAAAATTCAAAATGGCGTCAAAAATGGCCGCCCCCATACAAATGCTAAAACGGCCATCTCTTATCGGATCCCGCTGAAACTCGGCACAGGAGCTTCGATTGGGCCGCACAATACGTCTGCATACTCAAAATCGCGCTCCGACCTCTGGTTTCCAAGTTTCATACAACGCAAAATCGCACGGTCCTCCTAAACGGTGCGAGTTAGGTGGGGGGCGTAGAAGTAAAAAATGCTCAGAAACTTGAGCCGTTTCCAGGGAAAAAGACCAATTTCAAATCAGACTCAATTTTTTTTTCCAAAAAGGCCGATTTTTTTAAGGCAAGATGGTGAAGCCGTTTACAGCGCGATCGCTTTGAGATTTGACATTTGAGGTCTGCTTGGCCATATTTATAAAACTGCATACTCAGAATTTCGCTCCTACCCCCCGTTTCCATTTTCCATACATCACAAAACTCAACAGGACGCCGAAACGGTGACAGGTAGGTAGGGGTAACTCAAGCCAAAAATCATCAATAACCTCGTCCGCTCCCAGGCATATAAAAATTTAGTGCAAATAGCGAGAAAAAAAAATTGTTAATAATTTTGTATGGAATTTTCCATCGAACGTATGGAGAAAATTGACCGAGCGCAACAAAAGCGCCGCGGACCACTACCTACGTACTTGCACAGGAGACTCAAGTGAATTTTTTTATCTTGGCTCTATAAATTCACTATTCAATTTACATTATTTCCCTTTTATTCTCATTTCAGCATAAAAGACGCTCTCACACGACTTGCAAAATCATAAAGGGTTATTGTTTTAATAAATGTCTGAAAAACCATTCACTTCTATAAGATTACCCGGATTATTAATATGTTATTATATATAGTGCCATGTCTCGAAATTCGATGTAACCTATTACGTAGTAAAAGGTACGTAAAGAGAAATTGTAAACATTTTAAAAATACCATTTAAGTTATTCATGAATCTGTGATTGATGATTATAATTAAATAATAAAGTTGGAAGGTATGAAATGAGTATAACCGCCTATAATAGGACCGCCTTAGCCCGGATTGACCCAGGATAAATAATAGCTGTAACCCGCGAAGTCACTCGTTTGGCAACGGTATAAGAAATAGCACATGTGCAGCTATGATCTTTTCTGTAGGTACCAAATACCAAAAGAACGAAACCATATACATCCATCCATCCATTCAACCATATCTTTAAGCATTCGCACTTATACGTAACTTTCTGCTAGAAATATTTTTTATTAATCGGTAAAAATCTAACCTTTGCTATCCTCTATATCGACTTGTAGATTTAAGTCCCAGGTGTCCAATACAATTACCATTGAATCACTACTGCATTTATATGATTCATGTCATTATATATTATGAGTCAATCATTTATTCTTTAAAATTTCAAATAGGTCTCAACCCCAACAAAACAAAATACACCTCTGCGACCCTTTTCTATGTCAACTCAGAGAAATGTAAAAGATAAAAATTACTCTGTTAGTAAAGACAGAATAGAAGTAATACGATGAAATATGATAATTTATATAAATACTATGATAATAATATCAAGTAAAGAATGTAACTGTTATAAGCTTAACATGTACGTATATATGTACATAACCAACTGCTTTTAACTTGACTTATCACCACTTTATTATAGATAAAGATTTCATTCTAAACTGAGTAGGTGCACATATTAAGAACCGGTGACAATAGAACTATGTCATAAGATTTTTACTTACTATTACCATTTTCATAAACAAATGATAACTGACACATTTCCATTATCAGAGTAATTTTGAAATGAAATTTGAATCACCTCATAATACCACAATTTTTCAACAATGTATAAGACAAGACTGTGAAACTATTTTGTTCATATAAGTATATAGACTTTGTAGATTACTAAATAAATTGATTTTCATTATGTGATGAACCATGTTACATCAACATAAATAGAAGTTATTGATTCATCCAGAAATAAAACAACTGAAATAATTGTGCGACTCAATTTATTGTATTTCTCAAAATCTGTGAATTATTTAAAAGACCCAAGCTCCTTAATACTGTTATCAATAGATTTCTGGTTGATATAGGTATATTGATCAGCATCAAAGGGTTTTGTTTAATTTTATTTTCATATAAAATATTATTGGTTGGCACTACCTCTTCACTGGAAGCCAAGATTCCATAATAATTTTTCTAACTTTCTGGTTTTTTTTTTGTTTCAAGAAGCAGCAAGGAATCTAAAAGGTATATGTATTGAACATTTACTTTTGAGACAATATTTATTTTTATTTAAAATATACATACGTAATAAAATAAAATGAAACAATGATTATTGGGTAATAATTTCATCAATTTTATAATTCTAAATTTTCATTCACAAATAAGTCATTTAGGATACATTTCTGGGAGGATCATTTCACAATTTGAAGTATTACATTATATATTTCCCTGGGGATTTCCTTTCAAATGAATCCAACTTTTGTTCTTTTCCATTGATACACTCTTTTTTTATTGGTTTTCACTTGTTTATTCACAGCGTGTGTCGTAGACTGTTTTCTTCTTTTAAATATTATAAAGAAATATGAGAAGCTCCTTGATTTTTTTCCTTATTGGAGTCAACTTATCAATATTGCGCACACTCATCAAAATCTCTTGAAATACTCATTTTCCTGTTACATAATATTAGTGAACGA
>NW_024045133.1:632141-633306 GCF_012273895.1 Zerene cesonia | reverse complement strand
GGTATTTAACTTCATAAAAAAAATCATTTGAAATTTTATATTTCAAGCTGTCTATGTGTACTCAAAACATATATATATATATATATATTTGTAATTCATTAGTGATTTTTACGTCCGGTGATTTTGGTGATGGACATTGCTTACAGCGCCAGCGCCATTTCTCTTTCATTACCGACTACCGTTTGACCTGTTCACGGGGTAAGTAGTAGTGTAATTACTCTTGGTTGTAATGTATATTGATTAATTTATGTAGTGTACTTCATCCTTATATTGAATATCAATAATAATTTCAAAAACATTATGTGTTTTCAGTTTAAATAGGAAAAAATAATGTAGCAATAATCAATACCCATACCTACTTGACAAATTTAATACGATACGTTTTTAATTAATTTTGAACGATCTTTCTTTGTCCACATGGTTTCATTAGATACATCATGTTTCGCTCGATGATTACTTGCAATTGAAATAAGTTGCTGTTTTGCGTATTGTTCTAAATAGTGAATTTTATATCGGTTATTTCCTAAATTTTGTTCTTGCTTACGGATATGAAGTTCAATTTATTTTAATTAGTAATACTTTCATGTCATATACAACTGTATAAAATTATATTGTTTAAATTTTAAATGGGTAACGTTGTTTTTGTTAACATGATGCAATTGAAGTGAAGGATGACTATAAATATTATATTATGCTTAATATTACATCTAATAATGCCTTTCATGTAAAACTTTCAGTAACGGTAATTTCGAGATTTCACGTGACTTCGAGCACGAGACGGCATGTTCTAAACATGTTTCACAATAGCCACGACAACGTAGACCGTGCTGATTTGGCGTGCGTGGCCACTGGTGAGTTTCTTTGAATTAATTATGCCCTTCTTCCTCTAACCTCTTGCATAGTCCGTGCTAAATTCATGATCTTCTGGTAACTGCGAATTGAAATGTTCTCTATAGCTTAATTTAGAAATATTTCTTTTATGTCGAGTTTACTTATTACAATTATAGAAAAATCTTGAATTAGGTAAAGAATTGAGAGTTTCTTAAGACATCGATTGCTGTGCTATTTGTTGTTTGTGATCATCGTTATACTATGTTTACTAATTAGTAAATACTTTGAAAATTACCCGTGTATTTGTACTAATACAGTTAAATTCAGCAATTTT
>NW_024045133.1:629804-631141 GCF_012273895.1 Zerene cesonia | reverse complement strand
AGATTCGAAATTCAAATGTAATATTTTTTTATAATTAAGTGTAACAGTATTTATGGCCAGACTAAGTACATATAAACCCTTTTTTGAATCACTCAATCTATTGAAACTGCATCAAAATTTGACGCGTGGTTTAAAGATTTAAGATTTAAGCATAGCATATATAGGGACATAGAAAGCGACTTTGTTTTATACTATACTAGCTGCTCTCCGCGGTTTCACCCGCGTAAGTCCGTATCCCGTAGGAATATTGGGATAAAAATTTGCCTATATGTTATTCCAGTTGTCCAGCTATCTACGCACCAAATTTCATTGCAATCGATTCTGTAGTTTTTGCGTGAAAGAGCAACAAACACACACATCCTTACAAACTTTCGCAGTTATAATATTAGTATTATCAATGTGATTCTGAACCTGAAAAATCTATCCCACATAGTTTATAGCATTATTTAATTGAACCGGCTTATCTGAAGTGTTAGACACGTCGTAAATTCGTCTCAATAAGCTTCCAGTCACATAAATCGCTTGAATAAACTACGCCAAGACATATCGAGGAAAGATTTGGATTTTCGTCTCATTTGTATCCATTTAATTCAGAAACTAATTGAGTGATTAAATTTTTAGTTCCTTCAAAAAATTTCTCATTAATAAAAGCATTTCAATGCTATAAAACTAAAAATTAAATTTAACAAAGGCCGCGTTCCATCGATACAATATTGTAATCATTGAAATAATGTTTCGTATTGGTTGTGATGGTTCTTAATCATCTCAATAGATGGCGTGGGGTGCCCCTTAGGCACATGAAACCGAAAGAGTAGGAGAGATTCGGTTACTGTGGCGGGATCACGGGTGGCCGAGAGGCTAGGCGTTGCTACGGTTAGGCAAGAAACGCGGCTTCGAATTTTTTCTATTCTTTCAAAAAAATTTCTAACTGAGTGATTTTACTTTTAATACGCTGTTATCAGCTTCACGTGTATGTTTGTACTATCGATTTTTTTTTACTCGATTTTGACCCACGCTGATGTAATTCCAACTCTGTACACTTATCAAGGATCGGTGACGATACAATAATTTCATGAGTTTATCTAATTATCTTGATTAGGAAGGCCGGAATAAATAAATTTCTTTTGCATGCTCTGTTGGACTGTCACTTTATATGGTCTGTATTTTTTATTTTTTTTGAAAGAAAAAAAATAGTTGATTCTATTATGAGCGCTTTTTTTTACTCCCCACATAGGATCCCCTGGAGAGCCCGGGCAGAGAATCGAGAGAGCTGGAAGTAAATACTAGGATCCCCTCGATTGTACTAATTTGGTTTTCAGTCAGATTTTATATCGTAG
>NW_024045133.1:618744-628804 GCF_012273895.1 Zerene cesonia | reverse complement strand
GTAATAAATGTTATTTGCAGTTAACAATTTTCTTTTTTCTTTATTACAATATTTATGGCAAGACTAGGTATAATAAAATCTATTAAACTGCTCCGAATTTAACACGTGCAAAGCTGCGGGCACGAGCTAGTTAGTAAAAATATAAAGTTAGAATAAACCCCCGCAAATCGTATAATAAATGTGTATACCGTGAGAATCAAACTCGCTCACCTCACTTCCTCACGTAGAGCCCATAAAAGTCGAAACTCACTTTATTATGGAGGTGTCTACTTATACAGGGTGTTCTGAAACTATTTGTGGTTAATATTGTACCAGATTTTGTAACGACATGTTAATTATTAAAATACTTTGAGTAGATATTTTCTAAGTGAAGTCCCGTGTCACCCAGTGGGGTATGGGGCAGATGATGTACATCTGTTTCACTGATCGATTTTCTTTACGGACAAGTAGGTGATCAGCCTTCTGTGTCCTGCCAGACCGAGACATTTTTTTTTGTGTGTCCCCACCGGGAATTGAACCCAGGACCCCTCGGTTCTACGCTAACGCGTTAACCACTGTACCAAGGAGGCGGTCAAGATATTAGATGAGTAGGAGATATTTTCTAAGCAGCATCAATTAAAAATAAATAAATATTTTTATAGATGTGCTACCGAGAGAAACGAAGCTTATGCTAAATTAAACCAAATACAGACACACTCGAATCAATAATCAGAGATAAATAAAATATCATTTTTCGTTAGTAATATACTTTTAATATATTTAATGTGTATTAAATTTATAT
The DNA here is from genome assembly GCF_012273895.1 of Zerene cesonia. Classification (NCBI taxonomy): domain Eukaryota; kingdom Metazoa; phylum Arthropoda; class Insecta; order Lepidoptera; family Pieridae; genus Zerene; species Zerene cesonia. Next base: position 628,023 of record NW_024045133.1, on the reverse strand, counting down.
CTTAATATATAAAAATCCAGTGTCATGATGTATGGTCCCAATGAACTCTTCACGAACTTTTTTTTGATGAAATTTGGCAATTTATGTGTAATTTGGTCCAACTTAAGATATAGAAATGTTTTTATTTCGATTAATTATCCCAATAATTGATAATCTCAATATTTTTAATTATTACTCAGCCACAGCAAAGCGTGGCCGGGTGTGCTAGTGAGTTATAAATAAATAAATTGTTCATTTGTGAACACCCTGTATAACATAAAAGTGCACCCTTTACGCGTTAACTTCGTGCGATGAATATGATATTGTATATTACAATTTATGTCCATAACTACTGGGCCAAAGGTAAGTTTTCCACCACATCAGATTCATCATCATCATTATCAGCCATATATTGTTCCCACTGCTGGGACTCAGGCCTCCTATGAGGGTTCAGGCCATAATCCACCACGCTGGCCAAGTGCGGGTTGGCGGATGTCACATGTCGTCGAAGTTTGAATTCTTGGACATGCCGGTTTCCTCACGATATTTTCCTTCGCCGTTTTAAGCAGTGGTGATGTTATCCACATGTGCAGATAAATTGAAAAATCAATTTATTTCCTGCACGCTCACCCGGTCTCGAACCTCGACTTATCGATTTTGAAGTCCGAGGTTCTCACCACTGAGCCACCACTGCTTTTTCCACATCAGATTAGTAAGAAAGAACGAATGTTTGTTTAGCATCACGGTATGAGAGACGTCCCATCTGGATGGTTGGCGGTCCACTGTACTGTAACTTGTATATATTATTATATATTTGATAATCATTTTTTGTATTCGTATATATGTATAATTTGACTCCATCATAAGTTTATTTATTTTACATCAGTGTATAAGTATATATAACAGAAATTACTATTTTTTTTCTAAAACCCTAAATTTTTGCATACCCTCCTCTTCTAAAATGTTTCTTTTATTATTTATTTGGTAGTCTGGAAGAGATCGCTACCTAGCGATAAGACCGCCATTTGTACATATTCTCTCTTTTGTTTGTGTTTATCTATGTTTTCCTGTACATTCTTGTGTGCAATAAAGTATTATCTATCTATATATCTATAAATACCTGAAAAACAATTTAGCCAAATATAAATCTTGTTTTGATTACGGACTCTGACCAAATGTACCGGTAACTGAAAGTGACTTAAGCACGTGGGTACAGTGAAATAGAAAAGCCGGTAAGTGCTTATCGCCGGTCAAGTGGAGACGGATGGGTACAGTCGCGTGGAAAAGTACATTGTAGCTTTTTATTGTGTTGTTATCTATGAAACTGCTTTCCCTGACCCCGTCTAAGTAGACATTATTCATCGTAAATGAGATACAAACCATCCATTCTTTCAAGTTGGATAAAACTGTATTTTCATTGACATACTGATTGACACATCTGTATCAAATAAAGTTTAAGTGTCTGTTTGTAATATTTAAATAGCCACTTTATACTAAATACATTTAAATAAACACGGTATAGCACCAAAGTATATTTACTTCCATTTTTTTTCTGCCTGTTTATTCCGGATTATCTCTGGAACGGCGGAATCGATATTGACAGAACTCTAATATTAGACAGTTGAAATCTTCAGAGATTATATATTTCTTTATATGAGGATAAGTAATGGTGGGCATGTCCAAAAATTGGATGGGTGACTAATTATTTTTCACGTGCTTTTTAGCTAATTCGTAAGAAATCTTAGTGTCACTTGCTTGTGACAGATTTATTATTTTAGTGCTATATCTAGATCAGTTACTAGTATGCAGTGCTAGTATTTTTAAGTAAATTAAAAACTAACTACATCAAATAACGTCGATTAGTAAGCACATCCTATCCTACTTCCTACTAAAATTATAAATGCGAAAGTTTGTAAGGATGTGTGTGTGTGTGTTTGTTACTCTTTCACACAAAAACTGCTTAACCGATTGCAGTGAAATTTGGTACCTAGACAGCTGGACAACTGGAATAACATATAGACAACTTTTTATCCCGATATTCTTACGGGATACGGAATTACGCGGGTGAAACCGCGGGGTGCAGCTAGTAATTTTATAAAACTGCATGACAATTTATTAATATCAAAGTGTTTCAGTTAGATAGAGACATAGATAATTCTCAAAATACTAAGAACCTAAAACTAAAAAGAACTAAATATAAGATTTCAAAATTCACTTTCGTTGTCGACTGTACATCGGACGGCTATCGGTCAGCCGCAGGACAGAGATAACGTCCGGATCCTCCGCTAATCCTCTCAAATGTTATTCTTGGCGAGTGCTTCGCTTTCTTTTTAGTGCGCGTTACTCAGCTAGTTGGTGGACGTTCACTCACGTTTCATGCACCCTCATTACCTGCGCCGAAGTAGGCCACCGTGAGGTTTTAGCCAGTAAGAGTCTGGCATAACCGTTGCTACTACCCCCGAAGTAGCAAGGTATCCATGAAGGATTTCCTCACGTTAAAAAAAAAAAAAAAAAAAAAAGTTTCATGCAGGCGTTCGAAGCATCCGTATAGAAGGATGTCTATCTAATATGCATAACTCAAAGGTGACTGACTGACATAGTGATCTATCAACGAATAACTCAAACCAGTGGACGGATCGGGCTGAAATTTGGCCTGGTCCAGCCTTTCACGTGATGGCGTGATGAAGGGAAATAGGGATTCATTTTAATATTTATAGTAAGAGTACATTACAAATGCATTGAAATACAGTTTCTCAAGTCAATTTTTCTATTAACACAATGAAGAAAAAACTTTCACTATATATTCTTTAAACAAAATATTCACAGATTAATATAAAACGGGACATCGCATCAACTTGATATAATAAAATATAACCTCCCCACTCGACTGTACAAACACAGGCTATCGGTCAGCAGCAGAGAAACATAATATTAGTTTTACACCCGTAATTCCTTGGGGTGCCTACTTGTTTGAGTTTTGTAGATCGCTTGAAAAAGGATAAGATCAAAAGGGTATAACTTTTAACGTTATAGGGGTTAAAGAGCTGAAATAACGCAAGCTGTGTTTCGTGCGGTGAGCGGGGGAGTTTCCTTTTCCTCACCCTTCCCAGTCCAATCCGTTTTTTCACTCGTAAATCTGTTCCTTATCCCTTAAAAGTTTAAATAACAATTTAGTTTAAATACCAATTTGCTTTTATAATATGTATGTATATTTATATAATGTATGCATGTATGTTTATTTCTTCTGACTGACACTCCAACAAGGGGCCACTGATAATCAGCGCTGCGCATTGCGCGTAGCACACGCTGAGTAGTTACCCTTTCTAGCACCACACCGTTTAGTCATAAGTTCACTTTTTAATTTTAATTTAACATTATGTGTTGGTGTTAAATAAATATTCCTTCTTTCTTTCTTCTTTCTTTTTAAAAGTGGGTAGCGCATTCACAGAGGCACTACCTCTGCTCTGTTCACGGGTGGTGGTGATCGCTTACCATCAGGCGAACCACCAGCTCTAGGCACACATGTGTATATGCCAGCTCTATCGGTACACAGGACCTCACGCACACATGCGTATTATGGCTTTCAAGAGATGAGTTTAAAAAAACTCCTTGCTTTATCATCCTTTTAAAACACATAACATAATGCGTTGCTATTAAGCTTCAAGTTCTCCCATAACGGTTAAGCTCATAACCTAACTTCTTTCAAGTCGGGACGTCCCCTAATCGCTGTTGCTATAAAATTTTTCCTATAATTAGAGCTCTTTTAAAGTTTTTTTCATGGTACAGCCAAATGAGGGCGCAAGTTGTATGTGAAAGCGATTTTTTAACATTTTCCTTACTTTTTTTGTAGTTAGTCGGTAACTAGGAAACCAATTTCATTAAAATTTATTTTCTAAGCGGTAAATGAGTTTTGAATTTAATGGTGTATTGATATTATTGTATCATTCCTGCTTTTTGGCCGCTTCGTCCGCGTAATTAATAGAATTTCCAGGGTAATGTGATGTTTTACGGCGTGAACGGTAGCGTCTATCCTGCTAGCTATCTCCAGGCAAAAATATCATTATGTCGCTCCGTTGTGATGTAAAAACTGACAAATAAACAAACTATTGCATTCATATACTTAGTTAAGTAGTAAAGATCGAGGTAAGGCGGACCTGCGTGCACTAATAGTCAATGATATGGCTAAAATATAGCTCAAGATTGGGCTAGATGGAGTTTTTGTCTCACAGACACGGACCCACGGTAGTTACAATGACCAGAGTATTAGTAATCCTTACTAATATTGAGTCTAGTAATATAATTTTCCTACTAATATTATAAATGCGAAAGTTTGTAAGGATGTGTGTATGTTTGTTACTCTTTCACGCAAAAAATACTGAATCGATTGCAATGAAATTGGGTACGTAGATAGCTGGACAACTGGAATAACATGTAGGCAACTTTTTATCTCCACAATAACTACGGGATACAGACTTACGCGGGTGAAACCGCGGGAAGCACTTAGTATCTTAATATGTATAAATAACGCATCACATTGCTTGTCCGCGATGGACTCCTAAACTACTCAACCGATTTTAATCAAATTTGCACCATGTGCAGTTTTATACAACTTAAAACAAAGGATGGTTTATATTATTTCAATTGCTATAAATGACTACGCGGGTGGAGCCGGGGTGCCAGCTAGTATAATATTTATACTAATACATTTTTCTCTCATGGTGTTAAAACTGTGATATGACGATTCAAAAATGCTTCTATAAGAAGTCTAATTGAATAAATGAATGTTTGAGTTTGTGTTTATGACTTGGACCAGTTTCGGGCCGAAGTTTTGTCAAGTGTCCGACGTAATAAGCATATAAATGGAGGTTCTTAGGCTAATCACTGTTTTATCAAGGGAGGGAGCGAGAGGTGTGATTAGACAGAGATGGGTATAGTTGCGTGAGAATCGACGTTACGTAGTGCGACATTTTGATGTGGGGATACAGATGGTTAATTAAAGTGTGTTAAGGTGTATTTAAATTGATATTAAGCGATTAAATTAATATAAACTTTATAAGGGAACTGAGCTGTAATATAATAGCATGCTATTATTTGACGCGTTTTTTTTGTGCGGGTGTGGTACTTCCCCGGTGCGAGCTGGCCCAATTCGTGTTGAAGCGGGCTCGACTACCACATGCTACTGAGTTTCGTGTGGTGAGCCAGGGAGCAGAGGCCCGTTTCCTTTTCGTTACCCTTCCCAGTCTACTCCTTCCCAGTTGTCAATCGTTTCCTTAATCCTTATCCATAGCGAGCGCATTCGCCGAACTACCTTTGCGAATGTTCATAGATAGATTCGAATTGTAACTCCTTCGTTTCGACACGTCAGTTAGAAAGAAAGAAAGAAAGAAAATATGTTTATTATGACACATACAGGTAAATATAACAAAGTAATAAATATGGTTAAAATATATATGTGCCTTAATTAGGCCCGCCACTCAGCGTACTGACACTGATTTTCAGTGGATGCCTTATGCCTTATTGACAGCGAATGTGTTCATGCTCAAACTATTAAATTTATGAATGTTTTGTTAAATATAATACATGTATATTTATAATACGTGTTAGTTAAAATAGTCTATGTCACTGTCTCGTCATTTTCAACCTTTCCTATTATAGCATTAAAGTCACTTTTGATTGGCAGATAACTGGGGTTTTATTATAGTATGTTTTCCGATATCCTCATGATTTTTTCCATCGCCGATTGGAGCTGTGGTTCATTATAAGGACTACTGCTGTGTATATTTCAAAATTGTATAAAATTTTAATTTTTTAATAAACAGAAATAAACAATTTTGTTATCATAACAACTCTGTCTTTAGAATCTATAAAAAAATAATTTATTTGAAAACCGAACGTTTCATTAATGGAAGTAGACTTAGACAGGTTTTTTTTTTTATTTTATCAATGACTAGTTGTAACCCGCGGAATCATTCCCGCGATATCCGGGTGAAAACTAGGAGACTATAATCTATCTTTGTACCAAATTTTATTCAGACACGATATGCTGTTTTCGCGGGAAAGAGTAACAAACATCCATCCATACTTACAAACTTTCGCATTCATAATATAAGAAGAAAAAAACTCAGTAATACAGAATTTCATCTCAAATGCGACAAAGAAATTCCTACCGTAACCTAACATGTTAATCGGAAATAAAAAAATATATATATTACGCACGGACAGATGTGAATCTTAATATAAAACGTATGATATATGGATGGGGGAGCCGTTATGAGGAGAGCTGGCGATCGTCCGGGTTAAGCTACGATGGCGCGGTCGGGTTTTGGATGGGTTTGCTCAGCTTTTCAAGTGTATTTAGAAACGAAAGCAGTGGTGGCTCAGTGGTGAGGACCTCGAAATAAAAGCGATAAGTCGGAGGTTTGAGACGAGGCGAACGTGCATATATTGATTTCTCAATTTATCTGCGCATGTGGATAACATCACTACTTCTCGAAACGGTGAAGGAAAACGTCGTGAGGAAACCGGCATGTCCGAGGATCCTGAGGAGATCTTGAGGAGAAAGAACAGATTGATGTGATTCAGTTCGTTTTTAATAGAAAACTAGCTGCGCCCCGCGGTTTTACCCGCGTAAGTCCGTATCCCGTAGGGATATCGGGATAAAAGTTGCCTATATGTTATTCCAGTTGTCCAGCTGTCTACGTAACAAATTTCATTGCAATCGGTTAAGTAGTTTTTGCGTGAAAGAGCAACACGCACACACATCCTTACAAACTTTCGCATTTATAATATTAGTAGGATATAATAGGATTAAGTAGGAGTAGGATAGGATATTCCTTTGTTTCCAGTTATCACAGTAAAAGCATTGCGTAAGCCACCACTAGATGGCGTTGAAGTAAATATCAGTAAATATCGCCATGTTTGATTTGATTAGAAAAACGTCTAAATATTAGATAAAACATACATTCAAGATGAAAGAATTGTAATTCCATTCTCCCTTCGGTTTATTTAAGTTCACAATTTGCATCGAAAACGGTTCCGCACAAGATTGAAACACTTTTTGGGGGTCCGTGTGCGTTGGGTTTAGGTGGACATGCTTTTTTTTTATTTCGTTTGGAAATGCGTACATTAATAAACATTCAAATATTGTTTTAAACAAAAGCATTTAATGTAGTTTTTGAACGCTTTTTTTCTCTCTTATATATCTGATTTATAAATAAAATAAAAATCATTTATTTAGCAAAAATACATAATACCTATAACTCAAAGGTCTTACTGACACAGTGATCTATCAACGCACAACCCAAACCACTGGATGGATCGAGCTGAAATTTGGCATCCAGATAGACCTTATGACGTAGGCAGTCGCTATGAAAGGATTTTGATAAATTCTACCCCCAAGGGGATATAATAGGGCATGAAAGTTTGTTCCATGAGAATTTATTAAGCGCGGGCGAAGCTGCGGGCAACAGCTAGTTAATAAATAAGAAAGGAACAAAAGCCATAGTTTTGGAATTAATATGTTAAAAAATTATGTATGTTTGTCCGTCAATCGCGCTGAAACTACTCAACAGATTTTGGTGAACTCTGGCATGACAAGGTATGAGCTGACTTGGGTGATAGGATACTTTTTATCCCGATTAAATGCTCCCTTGGCATAAAACAGGAATCTTGATATCCGGGCGGAGCCGGGACGAGCGTCTAGTTTGCAATACATCACAATATAAGTATTAAAATAGAGCGACGTGCATATCCACCGTCACCTAGCGTCACCGACACTCGTGAAACGGAGACCGCTGTAGCGCGTCGGTTTAACGACGCGACTGATTCAACGAATACGTTATAAAAGCTACGAATGGGACATCTTTCTTTCTATCTTTCTTTCTTTTGTAGGAATGACAATGTTTGAAGAACAATAGCTACTTAATATTTAACCTCTATAATAGTAAAATATCTATTTAATTATTAGTTATATAGCATTGAAATCTTAATACGTCTATATAACTCAAAGGTGACTGACTGACATAGTTCTCTATCAACGCACAGCCCAAACCACTGGACGGATCGGAATGAAATTTGGCATGCGGATAGATGTTATGACGTAGGCAGCCGCTAAGAAAGGATTTTGATAAATTCCACTCCCAAGGGGATAAAATAGGGTATGAAAGTTTGTTCCATGACAATTTATTAAGCGCGGGCGAAGCTGCGGGCTAATATATAGAAATAGTTTGACCATGAGGCGATTTGACCACGCATCTTTTTGCCAAATCATAGCAACGTCTAGCCTTAAAAAATCTCGTATCATCATCATCATCAGCCCATAATGTTTTTTTTCACCGATTTAAGTAGTGGTGATGTTATCTACATGTGCAGATAAATTGAAAAATCAATTTATTTTCTGCACGCCCGCCCGCTCTCGAACCCTGACTTATCGATTTTGAAGTCCGAGGTCCTCACCACTGAGCCACCACTCCTTTAAAAATCCATATATGTAATGCTTATATTTTTATATTACGTTATTATTTGTTTCCAGGAGATAATACAATAAATATAGTTTTAAAGAAACTCAGAGTCAACTAAATTGTTTCACGTGCTCTTATATACGTAAGAAAATTATATAATTCTTAATGCCAGTACCTCCCATGTGGTCGCATTAATCAATGGTTCTTTAATTTATAACCAATTAAGGGCAGTTTAGGTTATTTAAAAGTTAGTACCTGCGTGACCGAACTTTGCTCGGTAATTTTTTTTTATTTTATAGATTGCGTTTTTTTGAAAATTATATTTAAGTACGAATTACATACTAATAAAATGATGAAATATGAATAATATTTTTCGATCTTACCGACAGAAACGCCTCCTATTTGTTAAAATAGTAAGTTTAAGTCGATAAAACACGAATAAAACACGAATATGACATTTTCTAAAAAATATTCCTAGCTAGATCGATTTATCGCCCCCGAAACCCCCTATATGCTAAATTTCATGAAAATCGTTGGAGCCAATCCCGAGATTCCAATTATATATAAATATATATACAAGAATTGCTCGTTTAAAGATATAAGATGTTAGTTTATTGTCTAGATATAGTCCATTAAAGTAGCTATTACCGCACCGAAACATTACCATAGTCATTTCATACATAGTCCATCAGTTCCACAATAAATTCTACATAACACGCTTCACGGGTTGCCAGTGACAAAAACGCGATAAACTCGCCACCCTCCGGCCATCTGGTGCCTAACTGGGGAAAAATTATACGGGGGTCTGGCGGATGTCAATTAGCTTGACTGACATCCATTT
>NW_024045133.1:605518-617744 GCF_012273895.1 Zerene cesonia | reverse complement strand
CGGCCATCTGGTGCCTAACTGGGGAAAAATTATACGGGGGTCTGGCGGATGTCAATTAGCTTGACTGACATCCATTTTTAGTGGACTGGGTACTCGCTGATAATGTATGTTGTTAATTAAGATATTTCCTTATTTGTAGTAGTAGTTTTTGCCCGTGACTACGCACGCGTTCATCATCAGCCATATGGGAACATGTATGCTGCTGCTGGGACACAGGTCTCCTATGAGGGTTCAGGCCATAACCCAGCACGCTGGCCAAGTGCGGGTTGGCAGATGTCACATGTCGTCGAACTTTTGATTCTTGGACGTGCCGATTTCCTCACGATGTTTTCCTTCACCGTTTCGAGCAGTGGTGATGTTATCCACATGTGCAGATAAATTGAAAAATCAATTTATTTCTTGCACGCTCGCCTGGTCTCGAACCCCGACTTATCGATTTTTGAAGTCCGAGGTCCTCACCACTGAGTCACCACTGCTCACGCGTTAAACAAAAAGTCCAACTCCAAAAAAAAAAGTCCCATCATTATCTTAGTTTACATGATCTAAGCATACAATGTATACATAGGGACAGACGCGGGAAGCGATTTTGTTTAATGCCATTTTATGCCAAGGGAGCATTTAATCGGGATAAAAAGTATCCTATCACCCAAGTCAGCTCATACCTTGTCTATATACCAGTTTCCATCAAAATCCGTTCAGTAGTTTCAGTGTGATTGACGGACATACATCCAAACAACCTTTCAAATTTATAATATTACCGTGAAGTGCGATATATAGCTAATCAGGGTAATAATAAACGGAGGTAATTGGATACAATCCTACTAATATTTGTAGAAAGTTAGTAAGGATATGTGTGTGTTTGTTGCTCTTTCACGCAAAAACTACTTAGCCGATTGCAATTAAATTTGGTACGTAGACAGCTGAACAACTCACCCTGATTGACCATTTATTCAAAGAGTTTGTGAGGCGTTTCGTTTTTTGCCGACTTCAAAAAAGGGTGGTTCACTAAGCGATTGTGTTTTTTGTGCTTCATAATCTGTCTGTCATACTTTTAAAAAACAAAATGTTTATTTTTTTTTTGTATTTTTGTGGGACGCCTGATGGTAAGCGCTACCACCGTCCATGGACCTTTGGAGAGGCGTAAGGTCGATTAAAAGCAATGGTGGCTCAGTGGTGAGGACCTCGGACTTCAAAATCGATAAGTCGGGGTTCGAGACCGGGCGAGCGTGCAGGAAATAAATTGATTTTTCAATTTATCTGCGCATGTAGATAACATCACCACTGCTTCAAACGGTGAAGGAAATCATCGTGAGGAAACCGGCATGTCCGAGAATTAAAAGTTCGACGACATGTGACATCTGCTAACCCGCACTTGGCCAGCGTGCTGGATTATGGCCTGAACCCTCATAGGAGGCCTGCGTCCCAGCAGTGGGAACATATATGGGCTGATGATGATGAAGGTCGTTTGCAGACCTTACGCCTCTACACATAGATTACCGACCTTAAATTGGGAAGGGATTAGGAAAGGATTGTCGAGAGGAATAAAAGAAAGGACTGGAAAAGGTAAGGAAAATGATATGGGTCTCCGGCTGCCCCACTCAGCGAACGAAACAGATTCTTTTTTTATTGAACACTGGCGTCTTCCGTCTGTTCATACTTGATATATTTATTACAATTTAAAGGTAATTATAATTATAATAAACCCTTAAGTTTTATTTTGTCCCCTTTTCATTTAACTTTAACAGCATCATTTCACAATAGACCCTATATTTATTATTTTTACCCAAAAAACGTGTAAAATATAGCAATAATCGCTGACGGTAGTGCGAGGGTGGCAACTCTGACCCCTTATTCATATCCCTTATCCGACCTACCGATATTTCAATTAACGGACCAACGGTATGTGATCGATTTTATATATCGGCTGGTTTGGGTTCCGTATAATAATGTTTATTGGGAAATTTATTTATTTATAATGCTTTATTGCACAAACTTAGACAAAAACAGCAAGAATACGATGAAAAGAAATAAAAAAAGACATCGTTTGTGCAAGAGGCGGCCTTATTGCTTAACAGCAATCTCTGCCAGGCAACCAATGATTGGAAGGCAATCTAGCTCTGAATAATAATGTAATGAAAATTTTGTGTGTTTGAACCCGCTGATCTCAGATATAACTGAGTGATTACAAAAAAATCTTTAATTATTTTTTTATTCAGTAGAAATAGAAGTCAAATTGATCCATCCGTTTGAGAGCTACGATCAGACATACATACAAGATAGATAATGAAACAAACATGGACGTCAAACTTATAACACCCCTCATTTTATGCGTCAGGGGTTAAAAGTTGTTTGTCTATTTGGTGAATTTATATTCGAAAGTGCTGGACAGTTTTCGATGGTATTACAACAGTCAGGACGTGTAGCTGATTTCATAAATAGCTAAGCAAAAAACAAACAAACTGCTAACATCAAAATCGCGAATTTTATTGTTGTGTGTCGGCTGATAGTAAGCGCTACCACCGCACATGGACATTTGGAGAGGCGTAAGGTCCATTGCAGACCTTACGCCTCTACAAATGGATTCCCGATTTTAAATTGAGAAGGGATTAAGAAAGGATTGTCGAATTGTCGAGAGGAGTAAAGGAAAGGACTGGGAAGGGTAAAGTAAAGGATATGGGCTTCCTACTAATATGATAAATGCGAAAGTAACTCTGTCTGTCTGTTACGCTTTCACGCCTAAACCACTGAACCAATTTTTTTCTAATTTGGTATGAAGGTGGAACTGAACTTGGGAAAGGACATAGGATAATATTTATCGCGAAAAAAATAGTGAGAGGAGTTGAAATAGGGAGATGAAAGCGATATAACCGAATTCCACGCGGGCGAGGCCGCGGGCGGAAAGCTAGTATGTAATAAAGTAAGGTCCATTGCAGACCTTACGTCTCTACAAATGGGTTGCCGACTTTAAATTGGGAAGGGATTGAGAAAGGATTGTCGATTTGTCGAGAGGAATAAAGGAAAGGACTGGGAAGGGTAAGGAAAAGGATATGGGCCTCCGAAAGATATGCAATAAAGTTTCACTTTTAATAAAAATATCTGAACTACGGAACTCCAATACAAGTCTTAATTAACGAAGCGCGATGCGGCTTTTTCGCACGTCCTGTGATTTTTATGTTTTAAAAGGGTTAATTTTAATTTACCTCCAGAACGTCCCCCGATGGGGCAAGGGGCATTTGTCGAATTGCTTATCGATTGTGTGATGTACTAGCTCTTAGGTGTAAAGGGATTACGATACGTGTGAAATTGTCTAATGTTATGATTTTATTGAAAGTTATTTATAAAATAATAATTATGTTCTATGTTTATTAAAAAACTAGCTGCGCCTTGCGGTTTCACCCGCGTAAGTCCGTATCCCGTAGGAATGTCGGGATAAAAAGTTGCCTATATATTATTCCAGTTGTCCAGCTATCTACGTACCAAATTTCATTGCAATCGGTTCAGTAGTATTTGCGTGAAAGAGCAACAAACACACACACATCCTTACAAACTTTCGCATTTATAATACTAGTAGGATAGGATAGTAGGAAGTAGGATATAGAATATTCTTTTAGGATTCAAAAGGAAAAGTTTAGAATGGGTATTTATGTGATGCTGCGGTGAAACTTTAATTTACCAGACATTACAGTGAATGACGGAACGCTTTAAAGAATTGTGATATATATATATACATTTATATATATATATATATATTTAAAGTAATAAAACACATGTCATCTTCATATATATATATATATATATATATATATATATACTAGCTGCGCCCCGCGGTTTCACCCGCGTAAGTCCCTATCCCGTAGGAATATCGATAAAAAATAGATGTTGGCCGATTCTCAGACCTACCCAATATGCTTACCAAATTTCAGAGGAATCGGTCAAGCCGTTTCGGAGGAGTATGGCAACGAAAACTGTGACACGAGAATTTTATATATATAGATATATATATATATATATATATATATATATGAAGTAATAAAACACATGCCACTGAAAATCAGTGGTGCGAATGGTTATTTTTTATCATTCGCACCAGATACTGAGTTGGTCCTTTTGTCAACGGATAAATATCGTTGGTTTTTTATATGTATCTTTTTATGTTGTGAGTTTTTGTGCTGTTGAGAATAAATGTTTATTATTATACATTTTCTGGCTTGAATCATGATGCCCAGATGCTGTTGTGTATCGTAATTCTTTTTCTTACCCTTTCCAGTATATTCCTGCAATCTCGTGGTCAATTCTCTCCTTATCCCTTATCCCTTACCCTTAGAAACCGGGTAGTGTATTCGCAGAGGCACTATCTCTGCTCCGTTCATGGGAGTTGGTGATCGCTTACCATCAGATAAACCACCAGCTCGGTTGTCCGCTGTGACATAAAAAACATAATTATTAAAAGTTGTCAAAATTCCTCCATTTTGTTTTATTTATTTAATGTCTATACAATTCAGACACTTTCACAATTGACCTATCTCTAAGTTTGTGCCGCACCCAAAACGCCCCATCCCTTCCGGCTTTATTTGAGTTTAATTTGAAACTCATTAATTATACATCGCTTACTTGTTGAGTAGCCCTTTGTGATTTTAAAAAAAAACATTTTTGGCGGCAAATAATTTAGCTTTTCTTGCGATTTCTTTGTGACGAAAATGGAGGGAAAAATGTTTAAAAGTGTCATAAAGATGATCGTGTTTAATAGGAATTTATGTATATAAATAGAAACGAATCGTCAAAGAGTAACTCGAGAACGGCTCGACCAATTCGGCAAGTATTTTACATTTGTGTTAGGGCACGAGACATCTTGTGAAGAGAGAAAACGTACCACGGGTGAAGCCAGGGCGGACGGCTTGTTATATTATGAATCCATAAATCTATGCTAATATTATAAAGCTGAAGAGTTTGTTTGTTTGTTTGTACGCACTCACTAATCCTATCCTACTATATCCTTCTAATATTATAAATGCGAAAGTTTGTAAGGATGTGTGTGTGTTTGTTGCTCTTTCACGCAAAAACTACTTAACCGATTGCGATGAAATATGGTACGTAGATAGCTGGACAACTGGAATAACAGATAGGCAACTTTTTATCCCGATATTCCTAAGGAATACGCGGGTGAAACCGCGAGGCGCAGCTAGTAAACTATATTATACAACTGAAAGGTGACTGACATAGTGATCTATCAACGCACAGCCCAAACCATTGGACGGATCTGGCTGAAATTTGGCATGCAGATAGATGTTATGACGTAGGCATCCGCGAAGAAAGGATTTTGATAAATTCTACCCCTAAGGAGATAAAAAGGGGATGTAAGTTTGTAACATGTCAATTTATTAACACCGCACGGATGAAGCTGCGGGCAACAGCTAATTAACATATAATATTATCACTACAAAGTATAAAACAAAGACGCTTCCCGCGTCCCTCCCTATGTATTTATGTATACTTAGATCTTTAAAACTGCGCAACGGATTTTGATGGCTTTTCTAATAGATACAGTGATTTGAGAGGAAGGTTTACATGTATAATAAAACGTATAAAACTACTCCGAATATAACGTGTGTGAAGCCGCGGGCAAAAGCTTATAAAGTTAAGTTATAAGTTATAACTAACTCTGTTTGTGTGTCTCTTCACGTATAAACCACTAAATCGATTAAGATGAAATTTCGTACAGAGAAAATACCCTAAAAATGGAACGGAAATTATACGGGTCGATTCTTTGAATGAAAAATGTTATCTTGACACCAAAGGTAGCAAGGTAACTTCATCATCTTCAGCCCATACATGTTCCCACTGCTGGGACACAGGCCACTATGAGGGTTTAGGCCACAATCCACCACGCTGGCCAAGTGCGGGTTGGCAGATGTCACATGCCGTCGAACTTTCGATTCTCGGACATGTCGGTTTCCTCACGATATTTTCCTTCACCGTGAGCAGTGGTGATGTTATCCACATGCGCAGATGAATTGAAAAATCAATGTATTTCCTGCACGCACGCCCGGTCTCGAACTTTCGAACCCCGACTTATCGATTTTGAAGTCTGAGGTGCTCACCACTGAGCCACCACTGCTACATGACGTAACTTAGTTAATTCTATTTATTTGATCTTTACAGAAGATTTACTTGTTATATCGTTGCTATACGTGCTTTTGGGAACAAGCATACATCGTGGTTTTAGTAATTTTTTTTTATGTCACAGTCCGCATTGGAGCTGGTGGGACGCCTGATGGTAAGCGCTACCACCGCCCATGAACATTTGGAGAGGCATAAGGTCCATTGCAGACCTTACGCCTCTACAAATGGATTGCCGACTTTAAATTGGGAAGAGATTAAGAAATGATTGGCGAGAGGAATAAAGGAAAGGTCTGGGAAGGGGAAGGAAAAGGATATGGGACCTCCGGCTCCCCCACTTACCGAACGAAACACAGCATTAATTGGCAACTAATTGCCAACTAATGACCTACAAATTGATCTATGATTTCTTTTGCAATTTTGTTGCTTTCATCTTGCTAGCATGTTAGGGCTCATAAGATCACTAACGGCACTTATTATCAGGATACATCGCACCAGGATGACGCATCCAGACTAAGATTATATAGAGAAAACTTTTGTATTTTTGAATGTTTGTCGCGCAAAAACTGCTGGCCCGTTTTTAAATGTTCTTCCACCATTGGATAGCTGCAACTTCATAGATTGATATAGGCCAATATGTACCACGAACAGGTAGCTATACAAGCTTTTACCCTCAGGTTCGTCTGCAGGTGTTACCGCTACAGCCATATAGATGTGTAGGAATTTGGTGGCGAGCCGCAAACGGGCTAGAAACGGTTGAGTCTGTGCCCTTTGTTTGTCCTGGCTAATTGGACGCCTGCGGATACACTAGTGATGCGCTGTATCGATGGATTTTTATCGATATCGTTTTTTTATGATGAAATATTGATTTAGTTAGATATATATATATTGATTATAAATATTGATTATAATTTTTATATAAATATTGATTTAGATAGATAGATGTTCTGGTATACCTAGTTCCATAGACAGACTAAATACCCATTTAGATATTCATATATTCACATTTATTTATAATATAGTATTGGTTGTGCATTCGTAACTGAAAGAAAGAAAGAAAAAAGCATTTATTTATCAGGGACAACACAACACACTAATAAAAGAAATTATACAAATAAAAAGCAACAAATAGATAAAATTACACAAACGATGAAGACCAGCATCAGATATGAGGAGTGTGTCATAACGACCCTGACAAGAAGGAGACAACTCAGCCTCTGCTGCAATGTTAAGAACATTGGTAGCGCTGTTTTTCAGTGTCCTCTTTATAATCTAAGGTTTCGAATGGCAATGCAATGGGTAAAATAAATAAATAATAATTGCATAAACTCACATCTAAACTTATATTATAAGAACAAAACACTCGTGTGTTTGTATATATGTATGTATGTAAACAACAAAACTGCTGGATTCATTTAAAAAATATTTCACCATTAGATACCTTGTTGTATCTTCATTGAGTTATATCGACCAGCCGCTTGTATCAAATGAAGATAACATTGTAAATGGGTATTATTAGACCCTATGAATTAAATATACACTTTTTATGTCATCGTCGGCAATGAAGCTGGTGGTAAACACATATTTAGTCTGCTATCTCTTTTGTGGATCGAACTTGGCCAGTGTTAACTGACCGGATTCCCATATCCTTTTCCTTACCCTTCCCAGTCGTTTCCTTTGTTATTCTCGTCAATCCTTCCTTAATCCCTTTCCATTGGAGTCGGCAATAAATTTGTAGAGGTGTAAAATCTGCAATCGACGTTACGCCTCTCCAAATGTCCAGGTGCGGTGGTAGCGCTTACCATCAGCCGACCCACCAGCTCAGTTGCCCAATATGACATAACAGAAAAATAAGATTGGATAAATCGGCTGAATAATTAAACTTTATCGATACGTTCCCATCACTAGCACTTGTTTAAATATTAATTCAAACGACAAGGGGTTACCTTCGCTTCAGGCTGTCAGGGGGTTCGGGGGCTGGGGGGGTTCAGGTGGATAGCTATTGTTAACTTTTGTTTGATTTCGGTTTCCCCATCCGCTTGTGTGTCGAGCTACCAAACTATAAGAGTTATACTAATATGAATATAGCAAATTTATAAATAACTCATTGTGATTGACATTTGAAAGTTATTAAGAAAATCCCTATAAATATTGTTTATTTATTTATTTATTTTTATTGTAAGTGGGAAAGTGTTTGTCTATCTGTCCTTTCACGACTAAACCACTGAACCGATATGGATAAAATTTGGTTAGACATGGGCGCAAGAACTACACAAGCCCTGGCTTCGTCCGTGGTGCACATTTAACTTTAAGAACTCAAAAAATCACGTCCGTGTCATTGAAGAATTTTCTATAATAGATTCTTGAGCTTTATATTATAATGAGAATATCCATTTAATTTCTTTAATATGTTAATATAAACGCATAGTTCAAAATATTCTTAGTTCAAATTAACCATCTAGTTAAAAAGCTAGGCTCATAGTTAAATGCTGACAGTTATATAACAATAATTTATTTTCATTCAAATCCGTCGAGCAGTCCTAAAGATTAGTCTGTACAAAGGGACAAACAAACAGATAGATATTATGCCCCATGTTTTCTACTTATTACTTGTATAATATAGTCCCTACTTTATTTTGTAAATAATATCAGAGATATCTTTCGTTTAAAACAATAAATGAAAATAAATAAACAATGGGGTTGCCTGGAAGAAATCACTCTAAAGTGATAAATCCGCCCCGTTATACATAATCTTTAACTATTGTTTATATTTTTATTTATTTTATATTATTTATAAACAAAGAGAAACAAACAGTCATTATTTACAAAGAATTATACATAATATAAAACACAAATAGACCTTGTTTTCATATTTTTTTTCTTCTTCTTTCTATAATGTGTAAAAAAAAGTGTTTACGCAATCATATGCAGTAATTGGAAAATTTATTATTACTTTTTGTTCTTACTACTATAACATTTTGAATGTGTCAATTTTCTCTTCACATCTTCTTCTAATCTCTACATTAATACGTGCACCATTAACAATATGCCATGAGCTCGTCTTCAGAGCAGGCCTTCAGACAGCACTCAGTAACGATCTGCCGTTTGCTGCGACTGACAGCCCGCGCCGTGTGCGGTGCTAACCAGGGCTGTTTGTGACTCGCTTCAACTCCTATAGTTAACCAAGACCCTACTTTGTTGCTATATCGAGCTCCTTGTGTCTGCGGTGCTGACCAAGGCCCTGTGTTCCTATTTACTTCGCTGCTTTCCTTTACTGGTAGCTCAAACCAGACCTTATTATCAGTTTTGCGATTCGCTTGAGTGTTCACTGTTAATCCTACTCCGGGTTCCCCTAGCCAAGATGTTCTCACATACGGATCGTTCTGGCTCCTGTCCATCCAAGCTCCAGTGTCTCGCTTCTCGTCATATCCACACACCATCGCCAGGGCCATCGCCAGCCGCCGCCCGCAGTACACATTCGGCTCCGCTCTCACCAGCAGTACCAGAGACAACAGAACGATTTGTACCTTCATTGTGTCGAGGGCTGCTTGTGAGTGTGATGTTGTAGGACATACTGGCGGTTTTATACTTGTTTGGATGATGAATATTCAAGAGATTCATTGATATTTCACACTCGAATGGGGTTTTGTGTGGGATCTGAGACAGTGTTATTCCGTGTTGACTTTATATATAGCCTAAGAACCCACAAGCCGTCGATCTTCACCCACATGCTTACCTAGTGAATATTCAGTGGCGTAGCTAGGGTGATAAGGGCCCTGGTGCTTAGGAAAAGAATCGGGCCCTCCTCCACTCTTTCTGCCTTCCTCCCCTCTTTCAAAGCTGAGGTTAGAGGGCCCTCTGAGCTCCGGGGCCCTGGTGCACTGCACCACCTGGCCCTATGATAGCTATGCCACTGTGAATTAATTTGAAAATTAGTATATAGAAATCGAGGGAGTAGAAGTCGATTGCCAGCGTTGGCACGAACTGCCAACGGCACGGGTTCGAATCCCGCCTCGTGATCGTATTTTTTCTGTTCCCTATCCGTTCCTAAACCATTAATTATTTTCGATCAATCCTTTTCTTTCCCCTGACTCCTTAAAGTGGGCGGTGCTTGATCTCGCTGTTTTATTTGTGGTTATAGCGGCAACAGAAATATCACTAATCGCGGTTCATGAGATACAGCACGGTGACAGACGGACGGACACACAGACAGACGGACAGTGAAGTCTGAGTCCAGTAGGGTCCGTTTTGCCCTATGAGTATGGTACCCTAATAAGAACTTTCGCATAAATATCTTTTGACTTGTCGCAAAATTTGGTGTTAAGCAGTTTTGTTGTGTTTGATTTTACGCGAGCATTATACATTTAGAAATTATACTTTTTAACGGATCTTAAACGGGATTTATTAATTATATTATTAAACCTCGCTTACTGTAATTTTTTCGAAACGTCGGGTTAATAATGAAATGAATAAATCGCAATTAAAATCCGTTAAATAATCTTTTATTTTTAAATGTCAAACAGTTTTTAATATTTCATTATGAAACAATGAGAGACCTTTCTTTTATTTGTAAATATGTGATCCCATCAAAATTAACCCAGTTGTTTAGGACTTGCGTATTAATACATGTTATAACATTAACTTAAGCGCTGAGTAAGTTTATCCTCACCTAAGCACTAAGTTGAGAGATAACTTACCTGGCTAGTTGACATAGGGTGAAACTTAAATAAATATATTACTATATATGTATTATGTATATACTCATCATCAGCTCACACATGTTCCCACTGCTGGGACACAGGCCTCCTATGAGGGTTCAGGCCATAATCCACCACGCTGGCCAAGTGCGGGTTGGCAGATGTCACGTGTCGTCAAACTTTTGATTCTTGGACATGCCGGTTTCATCACGATGTATTCCTTCATCGTTAGAGCATACTACATAATGTTAATATATTTCAATTACTTGCCACTTTGTTTGGCCGTGATGGACTCCTTAAATACTCAACCGAATTTAACCAAATTTGAACTCTATGTGTACTTTGATCCAACTTAAAAGAATGATTTAATATAAGTACGGATATATTTCTATTTACAACCAAAGTCAGCAAAATAAGGAGTATCTATGTGGTTTTTTTTTTAACTTTGTTACAATAGAGCTTTCAACTGGGTGAGCCGTTTTTGATAATCCTTTTTTTTTATTTAAAGCTAGGGCGTGAGGTCCCATTTTGTCTAGTATTCAAATTTGGTCTAGTCCTGACAGTTAGTAGGCGGTTTAGACTTTTGTTTAAAATAGTTGTAAATAATAGTAACCCTGTTTCCCTTTCCTCACCCTTCCTCGTCCATTCGTCATTCTTTCTTTTCAGTCGTCAATCCTTTCTTATCCCCCTATATACCCCCTTAAAGCGGGCAGGACATTCCCAGAGGCGCTACCTCTGCTCTGTTCACGGGCGGTGGTGACCGCTTACCATCAGGCGAACCAGCTGCCCGATATCACAAAAAAACAGTTATGTACATATCTAGCTACCTCTACTCTAGGTAATTAGGAATCCTTCTGTTCCTCGACAAACCAATTTTCCAAGTTCCAATTTTCGAAGTAGGTAAAACGTCTTTTATTTCAATATCTGTAACACTAAAAACACATCTTAGAATTAAATACAGAATATAATAACCGTGTCGTACCATTCGCGACGGAAACGCTTCGCTTCAATGCTAACAGCGTGTTGGGGATTCAGCAGTCTTGGGGCTTTTTTGAAGTGAAACTTCTTTAGAATCGTTGTGATTTCAAAGCTGATGCAACGGACAACGACAGGTAAGAGACGCAAATACAAAAATGTGTAGAATGAAGCCGGCAAAGAGTGAGACAGAAATATACATACTATTTTATATTATCGGTCTCTCCTCTTTGTTCCATACTTCGTTCTTTTGTCGATTTACTGAAGTTTCACTTCTATCGTGTGTGAATCGCACACAAACCTTTTTTTTTTTACTTTTATTTTACCTACCTACCTTTTTTCCTATTCCTAACATGCAGTCTTTTAAGAAGAGAGCTTACGTGCACCTGATAAGCTGATTACAAAGCAAGGCATCTTTTCCTTATTTTAGATAAAAC
>NW_024045133.1:593089-605494 GCF_012273895.1 Zerene cesonia | reverse complement strand
TTGCGGACAGCAACACAGTCACTTCCTTGCGAAGTGGGTGCTTATGGCGTGTTTTTCACCAGGCGACGCGTCTGCTCGTTGCTAGCCTATACCATAAAAAAACACTACCTTTCCGCCCTCGGCTTTGCTCGCGTACTAAGATAAAGGGGATTTCCTCGCATACTCCCGTTCCCGTGGGATTTCCGGGATAAGAATGTTTTTATATTCTATGTCCCTCACCCGGTTCTAAGCAGTGCACAAATTTTCAGACAAATCGGTTTATTAGTTCTTGAGCTATG
Source organism: Zerene cesonia (assembly GCF_012273895.1). Classification (NCBI taxonomy): domain Eukaryota; kingdom Metazoa; phylum Arthropoda; class Insecta; order Lepidoptera; family Pieridae; genus Zerene; species Zerene cesonia. The sequence continues at coordinate 605,216 of NW_024045133.1, read as the reverse complement.
AATAGTGTAACTAACACTACTTTCTTTTATATGTATAGATTTTATTAATTGCACGCCCTGCTCCGCCCGGGTAGTCGTTTATCGTAATTGGCATAACATAAAGCCTATCTTTTATTAGGATCAAACTGCACATGGCATGCAAATTTGATTAAAATCGGTTGAGTAGTTTAGGAGTCCATCTCGGACAAACAAAGACACGTAATTTATATGTATTAAGGCAGCGTTGAATGCATTTTTTAATTTCATTTAATGCAATGTGATATAATAAAAACTGTACCTTTAATTATCAGCTTTTAAAAAAATCAAATCAGAAATAAGTATCATCAGAATCACATGAAATTATTTCAGCCAGATGAAAAATCAAAAAAATTCAGTTGAATTGAAAACCTCTTATTTTGAAGTCAGTTGAAAATATCCTACTTATCCTACTAATATTATAAATGCGAAAGTTTGTAAGGATGTGTGTGCGTTTGTTGATCTTTCACGCAAAAAGTACTGAACCGATTGCAATAAAATTCGGTACGTATACAGTTGGACAACTGGAATAACATATAGGCAAATTTAAATCCCGATATTCCTACGGGATACGAACTTGCGCGGGTGAAACCGCGGGGCGCAGCTAGTTAATGATATTATTTTGTTCACTGCGGCACAAATTGGGCCAGCTCGCTCCGGCGAAGTACCACACCCCTCACAAAAGACCGGCAAAATAGTAGCATAGTAGCATACTCTGTTTCGTTCCGCGTGTGAAGGCCCGTTTCCCTTTCTCCACCCTTCTCAGTCCATTCCTTCTTTCCAGGTAATCCTTTACATATTCCTTACCCTATAAAAGCTGGCAGCGCACTCACAGCGGCATTACCTCTGTGAATGTTATGGTGGTGATCGCTTACCATCAGGCGAACCGCCAGCTCAGTTGTCCGATATGACAAAAAAAAAGTTTTATATCAAGTATCAACACGCTTTCATCCCTCACAGCGAGGGCGCGCTATCGCGGCTTCTGCGATGAATTTAAATATTTAATTAAAACTTACGATAGGGTTGCGCCAAAGATACAAGAGGCAACCCTGAAAAATTTGAAAAACAATGACATTTCATTTTGGTAGGATAATAGCTTTGTTCTATGGGTTATTATATAATTATGATATTTTATCTCAAAAAGCTTTAAGCTATTAAAGTTTCCTTTTCATTTTTTATTAGTTTATGTGTGTGTGTGTGTGTGTGTGTGTGTCTGTGTGTGTGTGTGTGTGTGTGTGTTTGTTGTGTATGTGTGTGTAAACTGTCTAACAGAATACGATTCATTCATTGTATTTAAATATAACGTAATATATATTTACTATGCTAACAATATAAACCTGAACTTATGACAAAACAATACACAAATAATACAAAGAAAACAATATGGCTGTTTTCGTTTGTTTGAACGTTATAATATCATGAACTACTGGACCGATATCGAAATTTCTTCTACCACTGCATGTGTGTGATCCCTGAGTGTTTTATGTACCACGGGGAAGTCGGGGCAGACTTATTAAGTATTTAGACTACAGTATTTATTTAATTATTTTTTATGTAAGACCTGGCAACCGAGCGGTAGCTCGCCTAAATGTACCTAATCACAATAATATTATAAATGTTAAAGTTTGTTTGTTTGGATGTTTGTCCGTCCATCACACTGAAACTACTAAACGTATTGTGATGAAGTTTGGTATATAGACAAGGTATGAGCTGATTTTGGTGGATAGGATACTTTTTATCCCGATTAAATGCTCCCTTGGAATAAAACAGGGATCTTGATATCCGGGCGGAGCCGGGACGAGCTGATGAAATGATTTTAGCAGTAGAAAGCTGTTTTCTGGAAAATCTTTCGCGCTAGATCATTTGTGTATCCATAGAATAGATTTATACATTAATTATGAATTGTCCATTGATTACAGCTTCTATTATAGTGTATAAGTTGTTTGGAACGAATAAAATAAAATAAACAATTCTAGAAATGTTTGTTTTTCTTGTTGATTGATTTATTGTCTGTTGTTTTCTAGAATGATCTATTGTGTGAGATATTTTGAAAGAATAGAATAATTTGATCACGAGGCGGGATTCGAACCCGCGTTTTTTGCCTACAACGCCTAGCCTCTCGGCCACCCGTGATCCCAAACTTCTTATATTTGAAAAATTCTCATTTATAAAGCATTTCAATGCTGTATAATTAAAAAAAAAAGGTTCTATTGTGTGTATGTGTGTGTTAATATAAACGTTTTTCTTTCATTCTATAAAAAAATTAATAATTATACTAACAAATCATTCAAGGTTGACACACAGTGACATAATCATAAATATATTAAAAACGCTCGTGTGCCAGCCCTGTAATTAAACATCTTAATTAAATATAAAGTCAAATTTGTCGACCGATTGAAGCCGCAGGGAATAGCGAGTAATTTCGCGGAACGTGATTTGTTGGGGCATTATTGTGCCCCAGAGTGGGGCAAGGGGTATAATTGTATGAAGATATGAAAATTGGGCATTGGTACAGCATTACTGCATAATATAAATCGCACGCTATCTCTCTGTACGTCCGTTTTTTTTTTAGTTTTTCTTTGACGTTTTTATTAGCTTAATCTGTATGTTTGTATGTAACCGACTCCTTTGGACTCGATCTTGACACACTCCAAACGGACAAATCAAATTCAAACTCTATACACTTATCAAGGATCGGTGACAATACAATAATTTTATAAGTTTATCTTTATCCTGATTAGGTTCGGTGGTATTAAATATTGTCTTACCCATATCTATTTAAAGTGTTTCAATCTGATTTAATTCTATTATTTAAAGCGTATTTATATAATTTTATTTACTAGTAATCCGCAGCTTCGCCCTCTCTCGCTTCATCTCCTATTTTATCCCCTTAGGAAGTCTACCCCCTATATATTCTAATATATCAATATCCATTCTTAGCGGCTGCCTACGTCATAACATCTATCTGCATGCCAAATTTCAGCCCGATCCGTCCAGTGGTTTGGGCTGTGCGTTGATAGATCACTATGTCAGTCAGTCACCTTTGAGCTATACATATTTTGATATTTATTATTTCTCAACATGTATTATTTATTAACATGAAAACATATGGATTCCGAAAATATTATTCTAACAATCTTCCGTGTAAAAATCGCAATAAACCGGGTTTAAAACCGTCATAAATTATTTAAGTGACTCCACAGTTACCCTGTATTCGACATTAATGCATCGTTTGAAATACCGCAGGGAAGTCCATTAATTTATGACTCCCAGAACCCATTTACGAATTTCATGACGTCATATACTTTTATACTTATATACTAGGAATATAAAGCTGAAGGGTTTGTGTATTTGGACACGCTAGTCTCAGGAAATACTGGACTAGTACTAGCTGCGCCCCGCGGTTTAACCCGCGTAATTCTGTATCCCGGAAGAATATCGGGATAAAAGGTTGCCCATATGTTATTCCAGTTGTCCAGCTGTCTACGTACCAAATTTCATTGCAATCAGTTCAGTAGTTTTTGCGGGAAACAGTAACAAACACTCACACATCTTTACAAACTTTCACATTTATAATATTAGCAGGATAAATTATTGTATTTACTATCTTACTTTCTTTCTTAATATTTTAAGTTGGGTTTTAAAAAAAAATTATGATAAGAAGTAATTAATAGTCCTCAAGTAATTATTATATTAAAGGTCAGTCATTTATCATTCATACATATCATTCATCATCATCAGCCCATATATGTTCCCACTGCTGGGACACAGGCCTCCTATGAGGGTTCAGGCCATAATCCACCACGCTGGCCAAGTGCGGGTTGGCAGATGTCACATGTCGTCGAACTTTGGATTCTTGGACATGCCGGTTTCCTCACGATGTTTTCCTTCACCGTTTTAAGCAGTGGTGATGTTATCCACATGTGCCGATAAATTGAAAAATCAATTTATTCCCCGCACGCTCGCCCGGTCTCGAACCTCGACTTATCGGTTTTGAAGTCCGAGGTTCTCATCATTGAGCCACCACTGCTTATTTGTAAATATACATGTCATTTGTAAATATATATTACTTCATTTATATGATGAAAGATGTTGGACCAAAGCGTAAATCCACGTCTTCGCTATCTTCGCATCTACTATTTGTTAAATGACAGATTAGAAATGTCAACCCGCATTCAGTGAGATCTTTTTCAACCTAGACGCTCGGCCCGGCTCCGCCCCGATGTCAAGATCCCTGTTTGGGAGCATTTAATCGGGATAAAAAGTATCCTATCACCCAAATCAGCTCATACCCAGTCTGTATACCAAATTTCAAAAATCCATTCAGTAGTTCCAGCGTGATTGACGGACAAACATCCAAACAAACAAGCATTTATAATAGTAGTGTGATAGTTGATTGTATTCGTTTACAATGTGTTGAAGATACTACAAGAACTACATGATTGTATGGTTTATTCTTCTGCTATGTAATATAAAACACAGTCACCTTATCTTAAATCTTAAAACTGCACAACGGATGTCAATGAGGTTATTTTAAATAGATGGCGTGATTCAAGAGGTTTATATTTACAACTAGCTGCACCCGGCAAACGCTGTTCTGCCTTACTCTTATCATTTAGGGGTATGAAAAATAGATGTTGGCCGATTCTCATAGATACCGGATAAGCACAAAAAATTTCATCGAAATCGGTCAAGCCGTTTCGGAGGTGTATGACAACGAAAACTGTGACACGATAATTTTATATATGTACAATTAATGGACTACGATGAGGGATACTATTATTTATTATCTCAGAAGTATCTTTTTTATATTTCTTTTTTTTTGAGCTTTTTTTCATAGCAGATTAGCCTCAAATATTGAAATCGGAACAATATGACCCCCTATAAATATTATTCCATTTAATCCGTTTCAAATTCCTTTATTAAATACCATTATTTTAATTAATTCAGGATTAACAGTAACATGGGCTCATCATGCAATAATAAATAAAAAAATTTCTCAAACATCTCAAAGATTATTCATTACTATTTCATTAGAATTTTATTTTTCTATTCTTCAAGCATATATCTAATATTCATTATGTACAATTATCTATGAAACTACACCGAATTTCCGCCGACAAACGGTATTTAACACGAATTACAACTGGCGGAATCGTTTCCCCCTCTTTCCAGGGAAACAATGCAGTCGGTAAGCCGCGTGATAAAAATGTATTTATGCATGAGAATAACTTACTTGCGGACAAGATAACAGAGCGGTGAAACCAATGAATATTCACGAATCATTAATATTTATTTCGCTTTTTACGGTCTTCTTTCAGAGGGCGGCGAAAGGAAATTTTGTAAGTTTTATAAACCGTTGTACCAAAACTAAGATTCGCTATTTGACTGTGTTTTCAACTGAACACTCTTCATGTGAAGCCGGTCAGCATATGTCATGCTGATATTTTAGGGCCCTAAATCGACGCCGAAGGGGTCGCGGACTTATATTAACAAGCTCCCGTTTGAAAGCGGCTCGTCGGAACACAGTGGGGTTTTAGTCGGTAAGAATCCGACATAATCCACGGCTCCTTTTCTACCAGTGAGGCTATTTACCACCAGTGCGGTAAGTAGTTTCTACAGAGAAGAGCCAGCAAGAAACTCTGAAGTTGATCTTTTAGAATTCATTTCAATGTTTCTATACTTATATACAAGATACAGGTGAAAATTGGTTAAAACCCGTGGACGATAATTCAATATCTAACGACTAGGCATTCTCACTAAAAGCTTCTAGTCTAGCCAGATTTTAGAAGCATTAGCGGCGAACTAAAAAGGTTTTAGAAGCGTCCGTACGTCTTAAATTTTGTCTAATTTTACAGGGTAAACGACAAGCTGTAAAATGTATGTACGTATAAACATACATACATTTTACAGTAAGTCATGTATAGCCCAATGATCACGTAAATATACAATGGGGAAATTTTTTAAATCGTTCCAGTGGTTTCTGAGATCGGGTTTATTTAACAAACAGGCAAACACTTCAGCGTCATTTTATTAATTACTAGAGGTCCGCGCCGGAATTACCCTTATACTATTTTCCCTTTAAAGTAAAGAAGAAAAAAAAAAACAAATTAGCTGAATTGGTCGAGCCGTTTTCCACTATTCCGATTCCGTAAGCAACGCATTTGGCGATTTTATTTTAAATTATAAAGATATATTTAATCATAAATTTAAATCAACGATAATTTCGATTTATCCTTCAATGTATAATATGTCACATTATTTTAAAATATAAAGTAGCGCCATCTATGTCAATTTTCATTTAACATATTTTTCATAAAATAATTTAAATCAGCTCAAATAAACAATCCACGATTTTAATGTTTTTGATACAGCGCCATCTATGCAATATTGATAGTACTTAGATCACATTTGAAACCTTGTTTGAACCGTTGAGAGATTATAAAAATTCCTAAATACAAATTGAGAGGGCGTGCGGATCAATGAAGCTAATTGTCATTGCTTTATTATTGAAAACTAGCTGTGCCTCATGATTTCACCCGCGTAAGTCCGTATCCCGTAGGAATATTGGGATAAAAAGTTGCCTACATGTTATTCCAATTTTCCAGCTGTCTACGTACCAAATTTAGTTGCAATCTGTTCAGTAGTTTTTGCGTGAAAGAACAACAAACACACACACATCCTTACAAACTTTCGCATTTATAATATTAATTGGATGGGATAATAAAACCTCATAAACTATTTATTATTACTATAATTACGATAGAACAAGTCGACCCCTTTTATCGACGATACCGACGCGTTGAAGCCAGCCAATGAAACCCCTGTTTTGCCTCATATCGGCCTTTTTGCCCCCCACGCATTCAGATAGGGGGCGGCGATGCCACACTGAAAAAATTAGATCAGTATTTAGAAATTAAAACTTTTTAACGGATTTTAAACGCGATTTATTCACTGGGGAGACTGTCTCCCCGTGACCACGCTCGCTGTAAAGTGTTCGAAACGTCGGGTTAATAATATAATGAATAAATCGCGTTTAAAATCCGTTAGAAATTATTAATTTCTAAATGTACAATACTCGCGTAAAACCAAACACAAGAAAATACTAGATCAGTATTTAACAAATTATGCAATTTATCATTATAACGTGTAGGTATTACATATGATATCGTCTGCTTACTGCTAAAACGTGATAAATGCATTTTTTTACTAAATTGAGTTAAAAATACAGATAGATGTAAATTTTCACGCGCTATCTACTGGTAAAACCCAATAAATGCCAAACCCAATGGCTGCAGAGATAACGAATTTGAAAAAGTGATAACTTATTAGTTTTGACTCGAAATATTCCAGTATAACATAATAAATAATCTTATGACCTAAATGCGTTTCAGTTAATACAGTCAAAAAACAATAAATACGTTAAAAGCATTTTACATTTTATAATTACATAGTAAAATATAAAGAATTACACTGAAAAAATGTCATAAGCGCATTTATTTTTTTATGAACCTTATAATTTAAACACTAATAACAAAATAAAGTCATTTATTTCATTTTACTAGTTAAGTACAATATCTTCTTTTTTACTTATTTCTTTACGGATAAAACGATATAAATGCAATTTATGCTTTTTTACGTGTAACGAATGAAAGTATTCGATCGCAGTTGTCACATTTCGTGCGCACTTGCTCCACGAATAGTACGAAGAAAATTAATAGTAACATTGCTTCATAACCGTTTTTGAGATAATTATGGAATCTAGAGGAAGAAGATTAGTGTCTAAGATACACAAACCTAAAATAGTGAAAGGTGAGTCATTTTATGTAAACTTTTTGTAAATTTTAAGGATATTTTGATTGCTTTTGTTTTGTTCGACGATTATGCTTGGTATGTTTGCTTTTGCTTAAAAACTAAGGAATAGCTATAACAAAAAAATTGATTGATTGAATTATGACTTGAAGGTGTTGTTGTAAATAATAACTTGGCTCTGTAACACTCATGTTTCTCTAATAGTTGCTTTAAAAGCTACCCTCTTTCCCTGCATTATCCAAGCGCACGATTTACTGTTTTATTTACCTACTTTGTCTTTTTAATTTTGTACGTATAGGTGATATTCATGAAGTGCCTGGCCCTACCCATCAAAGGTTTTGGAGCCCAACTGCACTTCGTCTTAGTGTGATTCTAGGGCGAATATAGTAGTTGAAATCGAGCGCAATTTTTACAGCGATAACTCTGATAAAGACCCCACTTACAACTTGCAACTAGGTTCTTTAATACAACCAGAGGATTTATTCGGCGAACAGTGGGTTATTGAGATGAGAACATAAAAAGTATGCGATTATGAAAACTATAATTCTGTCGATGATGTAGTTCAACCTGAAGCCGGCGAACTTATGGCGCCGCCGGCAGAGGTGCCGCCATCATCTGACGCATATCAAGTCGTATTATCTACTTGGGGGCTCTTATTGTAACAAGTATTCGATGCTATACGGGAAACACGGAAAAGAAAACCATGGATGAAACCGGAACCTGAAAACTGGAAGGTAAATGTCACAAAAAAGAAGATCTGATGGTTTACCTTATTCTACAAGAAAAAAAAGAAAGGACAAGTTAAATACCAAAAGAGTTACGATGGGAGAAAAGAGACTGGAAAATATTTCTATAAATGTACTGTTGAATGTCCAGAAGAACGGAATAAATTGTGTCGTCACTACTGGAGCTTAAGTTACACTGAGCAAATGGATTTCATTCTTGGTAATGTGGAAGTTGATACTCCAAAGAGAGTTCTTGCTGTACGTGGACCATAAAACAGCGTCAATTCACAAAATGGTGTTTCTTTTTTCATAAAGAAGAGAAAAAGCAAGTATGTCAAAAGTTTTTTTGTTACACGCTAGCTATTTCTCCGACTGTGGTGAATGATGCTATTCTAAATCGAAATGATATTGGTCTGTATAACGATAGTGACAAGAGAGGTAAAAACGAACCTCCAAATAAGACTAATGAAGTTAATGTGAACTTTGAGAAAAAGCACATAGAGTGGAGGAGCCACACTACATCAGGCAAACTTCGAAGCATCTTTATCTTGATGTTTTATTGTCAATTATTGAAATGCACCAAATTTACAAATAAAAGTGCACAAAAAATTACATGATTCTATAATGAAACAATACATAACCAAAGAATTTAAATTCAACGAAACGAATCTCAAAAAATACGGAGCCTTCTGTATGTATTAACACTAGAGCTAGAAAATACTTCGCCTCATATTCATTCTATTGTCTTAAAACCATTTTACCTAAATCCTTTTCCGATCAAGTGAAACTAAAAAGATAGATCTACTTAGTTTATGTACTAAGAACATAATTCCTGAGGAATATCATGGTTGAAAGTCCTTTTTACCAACTACATCCTGTGAAGAAGATCGTGTACCTGAACCTTCGATTGACGAAGAGTCAGATGAAGGATAAGATTCTTTTAAAGCCTTTTATCTATTTTATGTTATATTTAGCAATATAAATGATTGGTTACTTCAAAATCGTTTCATTTCTTAACGCGATATAAAAATTATTTTATTGTATTAAATTCATAGTTCCTAATAAGGGATATACACACATTTTCTACAGGTAAAATAAGTTAAATACGATAAAATTATCATTATTTTGGCAAATTTAGTCTATATTCATCTTTTCTATGAAATAAATAGTATCAAATACAATCAACTATTAGACAAAACTAAAAAAAGTTTCTGCTATCATTGAATTCAGAAGATATAACACATTTTTTAAATACAGGTAAAACATATTAACTGCTCCTCTCTTCGATCTAGATTAAATTTTAAATGGTTTTTACTACAGCTACATATCCCATAAGGGTAAATCTTAAAAGAAGGGTAGTTAGCGCAACATTTAGCATTAAAACTTTTTTAAATAATGAGTTTGGAATAGGATAAACTAGTACCTAAACTTTCAAAACTCGTTTACTCGAAATGTCACCAACAACACTTATTATTTTTTACCAGTAAGCAGACGATATGGTATATTTAAATATTCTTTAATATATAAATTCTTTGCTGCGTAGGCTGAGTGCAGTGGCGTAGCTAGGGGGACAAGGGCCCTGGTGGTGGTGGTGGGACAGAATCGGGCCCCTTCTCCCCTCTTTCCGCCTTCCTCCCCTTTTTCAAAGCTGAGGTTAGAGGGCCCCCTGAGCTCCGGGGCCCTTGTGCACTGCACCACCTGGCCCTATGATAGCTACGCCACTGAGTGGCTATCCCATTTGGCTCCACTTTATGTTTCACGTTTTAAATTTATTCTGTCTCTGTTTTAATCGTTTTCTTGTGTATTTATTATGCTGTTTTGTTATCATTGTTGTATTGTGTTGTTTTAATTTTATTGTTTTGTTTAAATCGTCATTTTGTTGAGTCAAATAAATGTTTAATTCATCCAATTAACTATGTATTCTGTCAAACCATATTCTATTATCATCCATCAATTCTTATGAACTAACCCACTTCAAACGACCATGACCGCCTCCTTGGTACAGTGGTTTACGCGTGAGCTTAGAACCGAGGGGTCCTGGGTTCGATTCCCGGTGGGGACGCACAAAAAAAAAATGTCTCGGTCTGGCAGGACACAGAAGGCTGATCACCTACTTGTCCATAAAGAAAATCGATCAGTGAAACAGATGTATATCATCTGCCCCATACCCCACTAGGGGACACAGGACTTCACTTTAACCCACTTCAAAAACGAGGGGGTTCTCAATTTAACTGTGTTAGTTTTTGGCTATGTAACCTCATAACTTTTGACTTTAAATTAATGACTCTTTTTTATTTGAAAGCTTTTCCTCAAGTAATCCCACTGAAATTTGGCCTAGCTCCCGCAATTTGAAGGTATGTCGAATTTTTAACAATAATAATCCATGGAATGTTGTCGCTTAAGAACCACAGGTCAGTTCTTTGGCATCATTGTTATATACATATTAAATATTATGTAGAAGATTTTATTTTAAAAGAGCAACTACAGAGTTTTTGTCGGCTCTTCTCTGTGGAAACTGCTTTCCGTAAGCTTTTCTGCTTTCTTTTCCTGTGGTAAATGTTAAAACTGTATAAAATGACGATTCGAAAGTGCTTCTATAAGAATTCTAATTGAATAAATAAATTGAGTTTGAGTTTTAGACGTGCACCCACGTAGACCACATCTCCGTTTCCCATCAGGCGGGATTGTGGTCAAACGTCTGCCTATCGATTATAAAAACAGAGTTTAATCATAGTATATACAAGATACCAACCAGCATTATAAAAACACGATTCATAATCCAGCTTGCAATGGTTCAGGAACACGCGTCTCTGTCCGGTCGGGGAAAGTGCACACTGTGGGTCGTACTCTTCGGTACAATGGATTGGACAGGAGTGGGAGCAGAATGTACCATCTACACCCATGTTCAGCGACCTGGTGTATCGGAAATGAAGAATTATATATCACTCTATCACACTTCCTTCGACTTCGACCGCCTCCTTGGTACAGTGGTTGACGCGTGAGCGTAGAACCTGGGAATCCTGGGTTCAATTCCCGGTGAGGACGCACAAAAAAAATGTCTCCGTCTGGCAGGACACAGAAGGCTGATCACCTACTTGTCCCTAATGAAAAATCGATCAGTGAAACAGATGTACATCATCTGCCCCATACCCCACTAGGGGACACGGGACTTCACTTACACACTATCACACTTTAATATATCACATCACACTTCACACTAATATTATAAATGTGAAAGCTTGTTTGAATGTTTGTCCGTCAATCACGCTGATACTACTGAACGGATACGCAATACAGACAGAGATATTTATAAGAACAAAATTGGGAGAAGCCTCTGGCTCCTGAGACACAGTATTATACTAGTTCGGGAGCCTAAGGATTCATATACATTCAGATGTAACGTTTTTATCCAAATAAATTTTTTTATTATTATTATGTGTCTCTCCATAATACTCGGGTACCTCGAGAAGGAAAGCACCCGGTCTTTTGGAAGGTTTACAGATCCAACACGCAGAGGCCCTTTAGAGAATTTAATGTGTTGTGGGACACCAGCCGCAGCCTGCCCATGACTGCAC
>NW_024045133.1:573930-592089 GCF_012273895.1 Zerene cesonia | reverse complement strand
CTAAGGACCGCGGGGGCGCTACTCCCCGTCACCTCGCCACAAGGTGCCCTGCGGGCTTATTATTATTATTATTATATGAATTGACTTGGGTGATAGGACACTTCTTATACAGATTATAAAATAATTTTTTATGTATATATTATGAATTGTTAATATTATCTATTCCTTTATTCACCTATCTCAAAATAATAATAAACGTTTATGCTATTTATTTTACAACCCAAAAGACCGTTCTGCTGCTCCAAGCGTAGCAAGTTGAGGGGGCTACTAAAAACCGGCGCCTCTCCACTATTACGGAGAGGCAAACGCTGAGTAGTCCACCTTATCACAAATACTATCCAAATATTAGAATATATCCATTGTAATTTTTTTATTGTTCTTAAAATGTATTAGTTGTAAGCTAAAATGTTGTATTTGTGATTTAAATGTATTTTCTTTCTTTCTTTCTTTCTTTCTTTAGTGCTCCCTTGAAAATAGGAATCTGGATATCCGGGCGGAGCCGGGTATTTCTTAACTGTAATGTAAAGTCTACTTATTCTATAATATTAATAGGTTTACCTTCTAGACGATAAGAATCTTCGCGTTTCATTAAATTTATTGGCGACAATCTGACGAGCTGGATACACGAATGGTCTACTCGGAAACCGACCACCAATATGCTTGCAACTCTCCATTGGCATTATTTTGTATCCTGTAATAATATATATGTAATGTACGTAATTTTTTCAATGTCATAGCGGGCAACTAAACTGGTGGTTCGCCTGATGGTAAGCGATCACCACCGCCCGTGAACATTCGCAGAAGCTCAGACCTCTGAGAATGCGCTGCCCGCTTTTAAGGGAAAAGGGATAAGGAAAGGATTGATGAATGGAAAAAAGGAATGGACTGGAAAGGGCTAAGACAAGGAAATAGGCCTCCGGCTCCTCCACTCACAGTACGAAACACAATAGCATGCTATTATTTCACGGCGGTTTTCTGTGGGGGTGTGGTACTTCCCCGATGCGAGCTGGCCCAATTCGTGCCGGAGTGTCCTCGACTCTCACAATAAAATATGTGACAAGACTGTCGTATCCTGTTGACTGCCTTCTTGGTACAGTGGTTAACGCGTGAGCGTAGAACTGAGAGGTCTTGGGTTCGAATCCCGGTGAGGACGCACAAAAAAATGTCTGTTGATCACCTACTTGTCCATAAAGATCGATCAGTGAAACAGATGTATATCATCTGCCCCATACCCCACTGGGGGACACGGGACTTCGCTTGATATGAAACATACTGATCATTTTGTGATATATATATAGAAAATAAAGAACCTGGTTGCCAACTTTTTAGTTTTACTGTAATGGTACTTTATGATCTTTCAGTTTACCATATTACTACAGTCCTACTATTCTATTCTATCTACTTTTATTTTATTCTACTAATATTATAAACGCGAAAGTTTGTAAGCATGTGCGTATGTTTGTTACTCTTTAACGCAAAAACTACTGAACCAATTGCAATGAAATTTGATTTGGTTGCAAAAAAAAATGAAATATAACATATAAACAACTTTTTATCCTGATATTCTTACGGGATACGGACTTACGCGACTTAATATAGAATAAACTCAGCAGCAATAGAGCCTAGCGGTCCGCCCCGGCTTCGCCCGTGGCACAAATATAGCCTATAGCCTTCCTCAATAAATGGGTTATCTAACACCGAAGGAATTTTTCAAATCGGACCAGTAGTTCCTGAGATTATTGCATTCAAACAAACGAACAAAACTCTTCAGCCTTATAATATTAGTATAGAATATGTATTATCCAGCCCAATAAATGCTTACTGTTACTTGGGTATTTGAATCCACAATTTACTTTTCGAAAATAACATTCGTTCATGAACAGTCGGTACTTCCACTTCTTCTCCTCTTCTTTCCCCCCACACACGCTGCTCACTGTATTATTACAATCCAAGTTTTTACAATTCAATTTGATTTTACTGCTAGTTTTCTGCTGTGTCCTTGGCGTTTCTTTAACGGTTTTTTCAATAATTTCTTCATTTTTGCCTGATATGAAAATTATGTCGTGGTTGGGTGATTCTGGAATTTAATGTCATGTTCTTAAAGTTCATTTTACAACGTCGACGGGGAATGCATACCTTTTAATATAAGACCAAATGACAACGGTACACTACAAAAACAAAAAGAACCACGCCACGGATGAAAACCAACGAAGCTATAATAGAGTAAATAAACGAAAAATACAGTCTTCTCTTTCTTCTTATTTTTCTTCTTCTTCTTCTTCTCTTTCTCCTTCCTTTTCTCCTTCTCTTTCTCATTCTTTTCTTCTTCTCTTCCTTTTTCTTCTTCTCTTTCTCATTTTTCTTCTTCTTTTTCTTTAGTGGCAATTCCCGATCCCACCGAGGACGGATTCTGGCAATGTCAAGTTTTGAACAGACTTAATATCAGAGACTTTAATATCGTTTAGATTATTGCCCCTAACAGCGTACTCTGTGCTGAGGAAAAATCATGGGTGAGATTATTCGCCTTTTGTTAACACAGATAACGTAATACTGTGTTAGAGTGTTACAATTACAACTCGTCTCACTCACACCACTGCATGCATCGCGATGGTACACACAAACAAGCCTGGAACACGATTTATCAAATAAATAGTATACAGAGTGTCCCACATCTGTTTTATGCGGAATTTGCATACGCTGATTACTTACAAAATTCTATATCAGAACAAGGTAAAAAATTATTTATTTATTATTTATTATTTAGGACAACTTACAAAGCAGACACCATTACAAGATTATTCATATAAAAGATACTCATATATAGCCGAGTGTTGCTTTAATTACAAGTTGCCACGGCTTGTTAACGGACAATAAAAATATACGAATTATTACATAAATAGTCTAAACAATAAAACATGAATTTAAACTACAATAAACATTAAAACTACAATTAAAAAAACCACTTATTAACTGCGTAAATAATATAAATAACAATGTAAATAGTGTAAATCAATAAAAATTTATAGTAAACACCCAAACCTCACCGAGACCAATTATTATTTCGTTTTTATTAAGCTCTATGTTTACACCCCTTTTTTAACGAAGAGGAAATCTTTAGAAGATACTCTAGTTATGGGGTAAAAAGCAGAGTATGTGGAATTTCTTCCCACTAAATCCTCCGGCGGCCAAACTTCAAGCATAATAGCAGGGATCCTGGGATCTCCTACGGATCACCAGGATCATGTATACACCCCTAGCTTCGCACAACTGGCATATACCGCTCTGATAATGTGGACAATGAGTCTATACAACCATAATCTTTAACGTGAGCACGTGTATGAGTGGCAGTGGTAAGCAGGTTGCCAATTAGGGGTGTGCTAATAGACTTTTAAGAATTCATCTAATCTAATAGAAAAACACGCGTCGGGATTTTATGAGTATGTTTTACGTAATCAGCTAATGAAAGACTAGAAGTTCCATTGAGCTGTATAGCATATAACACAATTTTTAACTTGATTCCGCCATCCCCGTTCTTCCATCGGTCGTCGAGGCGCACCGACTCTAGGCACCGCTTTATGGTGGTGGTTTCATGTACCCAGACTAAGCGGTTCGACTCTACATTCTTTATTCGAACCGCAAGGGACTGGAACATCTTTCCTGAGTCTGTGTTCCCTGACAGGTATAATCTGGGGATCTTCAAAAGTAGAGTGAACAGGTACCACCTAGGGAAGCGCGCTCCATCTTAGACTACATCTACGCTTACCAGCAGGTGAGGTGGTAGTCAAGCGCTTCCCTATCACACAATAAAAAAACAAAAAAACATACCCGTTTCAGCTTTCACATGCCGCAAAATCCCATCAATATTGGTACCACCTATCAAGTCCTTCATTCCAACGTTTTTATAATCTTCATTCCTTAAAACCTCCTTTTCATTCGGTATGAAAACTACATCACTTGCTTCAGTTTGATCACTCTGTATATCTCTTTCTCTCTCATTCACAACCGTATCTCTGTCTACCTCATCGTTGAGTTTTATTGCTTTATCCATATCTATATCCGATAGCGTCTTTTCATCCTTTCCAGGTATGGGGTCTTTAACTTCGCTATGTCCAGCATAAGTAACAATAACATCTGAATTATTTTTATCTATATGAGAGGAGAGAGTATAAATTGCCCAAAACGGGATTAAACATATTTGATATTGCATTCTGTTTTTATGGAGTTTCTAGAAACTCGTATTTATTCTTCACAAATATATCCTATAGTTTTATTATCAATAATAACGTATCAATAATATATTAACAACGGGTTTCTATCACCCAAAATTCACTTTAAACAAAATCACTGAAAATTACCTAGCAGCCTTTTAAAGTTTGATAGTTGAACAATGCATTATGCTGGCGCTAACAATGAATCGTTTCATAATGGCAACTGTGTTAGTAAAACCGAGGTTGTGTGTTTTCTAAACACTATGAGACGAAAATTGTTAATTATGTTAGTTCAAATGTCTTTAATATTATCATATATCTTTAAACGAGCAATTCTTGTATATATATATTAAAAGTACCTGGATGACCGAGCTTTGCTCGGTTTTTTTTTTTTGTTTTAACTTTAATTATTCGCCAAAAAATCATGTCATTCGCCAATTTATCTTTCGCCAATTTATCGCCCCCGATGTACTAAATTTCATGAAAATCGTTGGAGCCGATTCCGATTTCCAAGCTCGTTTAAAGATATAAGATTTAAAGAACATGTTTTGTTTACAACTTCATAAAAACGAAATTATTATCATCGTAATAATGACTAACCAACTAGAATGTAAGAGAAGACAACTTTAGTTAAAATCAGTTTAGTATTTTATGTGAACTTAAAAATTTGGTATTATTTTAATATAATAATTAAATCAATTCGGATAGTAATTAAATGGAATAGAACATGATTTATGTAATTGTGAGCGCATGACGAATTAGTGAGCGGTACGCTAAAAGCAGTTTTCATATAAAGACCAGATTTTGTTTCGAATATATAGTTTCCGTACACTTGTCCACACCCTTCTATGAGGGGCTTATGTCACGTCTTAAAGCAGTATTAATTCCAGTGGGAAAAGACAGAAATAATAGTGAATTTATAATCTCATGATAGAGGCTACCGTGGGGCTTTTTTATTATTAATAATAGGTCAGCGCTTGACCACGATCTCGCCTGATCTCGCTGAGATGAGGCTAAGATGGTGCGTGCTTCCCTAAATACTACTAGGCTACTCTGAAGATAACATCACTTCCTTATCATTTGCATGATATTATGTTCACGGGCGGTGATAGTCGCTTACCATCACGTGGCCCACCGGCTACGAGATAAAAATGTTAAAAGAAACACTACAATTAATAATAATAAATTATATTAACCTATGTCCATTTTTTATGCGTTTTATGAGTTTGGCTAGCCTGCCATCTGTCGAGATCATCTAGTACTACAGCAAGTTGTGTAAAGTCCAAGCAGGAAACGTTATTCCAACAAATATTGCGGATGTCTACTCAAAGATGGCGCTTTTCACAATTTATCGTAATATTATTAATCGCATAATATTTTAGTAGACCTATTGAAATATAATAATTTTAAATGGTTTTAATAGCATGCAATATTAACCAATAGATACCTACCTATCAATAGCACTCTTAGATAATTTATTAATTATTTTTTCTAATGGTTTTGAAGTCGACGAAATTTTTGTTAAAAAATTATTTTACTTCATTTAACTTTAAGTGTCAGAACTGGACCAAATTTAAATGGGACCAATAGCCGTCATCAGCTTCAAAATAAAAAAAGTTCACCCAGTTATAAGCTATGAGTTAACAAACACAAACAATACAGTCGAATTAATAATCCTTTTATGAAGACAGTTGGAAACAGATTAGCAGTTATTGAGCTTTTCCATACATACACAAATTAAATATTTATGTTATAAATTAAATTCTCGTTATAATATAATTTCAAAGCTTAATAACCACTTGACCTATTTCCACGAAATCTGTCTAGGAAGTAGCTTAAAGGCAAGAGATGACAGCTAGGAACGGCTTATATGACAGGGCCGTATGAGACGGATATAAACAGAATTCTTTCTGTTTAACCTACAAGAAACAAAGAAATAATGTTTATTCAGCCCCACATAATGGTATGTATGTAAATATGTATGTATTTCTATGATTATATATAATATATGCTTCTTTTTTTGTATGATTTATGTATATCTATTGTATATATGTATTTAAAATGTTGTAATCGCACCTATAGCCCATATACTTCTATTTTCCACAGCTTCTCCTTGACCACCAGGTTGTCTGGAAGAGATCGCTACCTTAGCGATAAGACCGCCTGTTATGCTCGTGAATGTTTATGTTTTAATGTATATATATATTTTTTGTTCCTTTTTATTATCATTTGGTGGACAATAAAGTGTTTTTGTTTGTTTGTAATGGTCAAGACCGAATGCCCTTATCCTTTTCCTCACCCTTCGCAGTTCTTCTCTTTAATCCCCTCATCAGTCCTTTCTTTTTCCCATCCCATTAAAGTCGATAAACCAACGCCTCTCCAAATGTCCATGTGCGGTGATAGTGTTTACCATCAGGCGACCCACCAGCTCCATTGCCGACTGTGACACAGAAAAATAAATACACAAGATAAAGTTCTCGACATGGGTACAAAAAATTACATAGAAAAATGGTTGCCTGTAAAGTCGGTTTTACGGGCGAAGATTTTACGTGACAACGTCTTTTTCTCTGTAGAATATTTATTGATATGAATATTATTAAATTGCACAATAGGAACAAGGAATTGAATGAAAATAAGAATTGCACAAATCTTATACCTTTAAACGAGCAATTCTTGTATATATATATATATATATATATATATATAATTGGAATCTCGGAATCGGCTCCAACGATTTTCATGTAATTTAGTATATAGGGGTTTTCGGGGGCGATAAATCGATCTAGCTAGGAATTTTTTTTAGAAAATGTCATATTCGTGTTTTATTCGTGTTTTTTTTTTCCTGACATCTATTGGTGAATAATAATACTATTTTGCTTCATAGATAGCTGGACAACTGAAATAATGTCATATTCGTGTTTTTTTTTCCTGACATCTATTGGTGAATAATAATACTATTTTGCTTCGTAGATAGCTGGACAACTGAAATAACACATAGGCACTTTTTATACCGATATTCCTACGGGTATACGGTTACGCAGCACGCTTACGCGGTTTCAACCGCGGGTCACAGCTAGTTTTAACTATAGAAAGATTTTGTTTACTAAAAAGACAGAGACAGAGACACAAGCACGCGCCGATTCAATGCGCCTAATTCTCTAGTGCTGCGCGCGCGGCGGACCGATCATAGTTCGGTGACTCATCGTAACGTTACCGGGCGTTACACTTTTTCATGAGTGCCTCCGAGCCGCAACCTAATTTAAGACGTTGTCACGTCAATAATAAACAATTGGACTGAATTTCTTATAACTAGACGCTCGTCCCGGCTCCGCCCGGATATCAAGATTCCTGTGTTATCCCAAGGAAGCATTTAATCGGGATAAAAAGTATTCTATCACCCGTGTCAGCTCATACCCTGTCTGTATACCAAATTTCATCAAAATCCGTTCTGTAGTTTGAGCGTGATTGACGGACAAACATCCAAACAAACAAACTTTCACATTTACAATATTAGTGCGATTAGTGCGGTGCTAAAAGAGTTAACAATCCAACGCTTTTATATAGATATATTATAATCTATAGAAAAATGAACTGACCTATATTAAAATGTTCTTGCGGTGGCAAGTATATATAGCAAGTATATAAGAAAGAAAGAAGACATTTATGGGGACAGTGTAACACGAAACACAGATTGATTAAAAAATAAAAAACAACAATAAATATAAAAAATAAAAAATAATAGTATATATAATGGGGACGATTACATATAATGTCAATTATGTTATTATGTTGTTAAAAGGCAATGCGTTAATTTTTAACAATTATGCGACAAATTGTAATGTAATGCCAGATTGTAATTTAGCGGTGTTAACAATTTTACAATAAAAGTAGTTTTATTTATTTATTTATTTAACTCTTCAACAACATTGTACATAGAAGGAAACTTAGAGATAATAATAATAATGAGTAAAGTAAAGCGTACAATTTGTTTGGCGGCCTTATCACTTAGAAGTGATCTCTTCCAGGCAACCACGGTAAAAAGGTAACGAGCATTCTGCTAAACTATAAGCGGGACGAAAAACAGATACTTTTAAACATTCAATCAAATTTACATACAACATATATATACACAAATATATACATATACACACATACACATATACACATTATATACAAATATATATATATATATTCTTTTGAATTGTATCCGAATCGGTTACGCAGTTTCGTATGTATATATATATATATATATATATATATATATATATATATATATATATATATATATATATATATATATATATATATATGCCATACAATTTTACAATAAAATTCCTTGTACAATAAATGCCTAATAATTATTTAATACTAACATTTCCGTGTATCGATGTTTATATCTGCAATCATACGAAACTGCGTAACCGATTCAGATACAATTCAAAAGAATCTATCTACATGCTGAATTTCAGCCCGATCCGTTCAGTGGTTTGGGCTGTGCGTTGATAGATCACTATGTCAGTCAGTCACCTTTGAGTTATATATGTTAAGATGCAGTTAGTAAATAATAATAATAATAATATAATAATAAAGTCTTTATTAAAACTGTTAAATAATACAATTATATTGGTAGAAGCTAAAGCTAGTAATAAATATGTAATAAAATTATCCATTAACAAGTAAAGTCAGGTAGCCTGACTAGTCTTAAAGTAACAATGCTAAGACGGCTCATGGCTAGAAGGCAACATCTTAGCTAATTACGGTCGATCTTACAAACTTAGGGCGTGTGTTTGTTTCCATTGTTCGGACGGTACGATACGATATTTTAATTATATTCTACTGTACATGTTTTTTTGTCATAGCGGGGAACTGAGCTGACGGTTCGTCTGATGGTAAGCGATCACCACCGCCCGTGAACAGAGCAGAGGTATGGTGCCTGTGCGGATGCACTGCCCGCTTTTAAGGGGTAAGGGAAAAGGAAAGGATTGAAGACTGGTAATAAGAAATGGACTGGGACGGGTGAGGAAAAGGAAAAGGGCCTCCGTTGCGCACTATCCTATTCTACTAGTATTATAAATGCGAAAGTTTGTGAGTATGGATGTATGTGTATGTATGTTTATTACTCTTTTTCGCAGAAACTAACTAACCGATTGCAATGAAATTTGGTACGTAGATAGCTGGACAACCGGAATAATACATAGGCAACTTTTTATCCCGATATTCCTACGGGATAGACTTACGCGGGTGAAACCGCGGGGGCGCAGCTTAATAATAAAACCATAAAAACTTAATAAATCAATACCACAGATACATTCTCGTGCCGTCTCTCACAATGGACACTACCACGCCCGAGGCTAACACATCCATCTATTGTTTAATTAAATTCAACGTCAGTTAGTTTTCAAATAATGACCTAGCGTGGACGTTGCCTTGTTAAATTTGAGTTTGTTTTGTATTAAACACTAGCGGTCCGTCCCGGCTTCGCCCGTGGTACATATATAGCTTATAGCATTCCTCAATAAATGGGCTATCTAACACTGAAAGAATTTTTCAAATCGGACCAGTAGTTTCTGAGATTAGTGCGTTAAAACAAACAAACTCTACAGCTTTATAATATTAGTATAGATAGTGGGCAGACAGCGGAAAGATTTAATTTTATTTATGTGTAAGGCGCGGACCGCTATTAAGGGATAAGGGATAAGGAAAGGTTTGACGACAGGGAAGAAGGAATGGAGCGATAGAGTGAGCAAAAATAAATAAATAAATCAATGTTTCTTTCTTTATTTCTTTCAAAAAGGAAACAGGCCTCCGGCTCGCCCACTCACCGTACAAAACACAATAGCAAGCTATTATTTTTCGCCGGTTTTCTTTGGGCTGTGGTACCTCGATCCGTACTGGCCCAATTCGTGCTGAAGCGTACTCTCCTACATTAATGTTGCATATTGCAACCCACATATAATATTTGATCACGGGATTTGAACCTGTGTCTTTTTGTCGTAGCAACGCCTCTCTCGGCCATCCATTCCGCCTCACTTAATGAGTAACATCCATCAAAAAATCCAGTGTCATGATGTATGTCCCCAATGAACTCTTCACCAACTCAACCGATTTTGATGAAATTTGATATTTTATGTGTAATTTGGTCCAACTTAAGATATAGGATAGTTTTTATTTCGATTAATTATCCCGATAATTTATAATCTTCATATTTTTTATTATAAATCAGCCACAGCAAAGCGTGCCCGGGATGCTAGTAGGCTATATAATTCGCGAAACTTTGTTTCGTCATCTAAAGCTTTCATTCGTAGTTTCATCCCCTATTTGGGCCCTTTAGGGGTTGATATTTAAGGACAAAATTACTTTGTTTAAACCTGGATCACTATCATCGTTTAGAAATTAAAAACTTTTTAGAAATTAAAAAAATTTTAACGGATTTTAGAGACGGGACGGGAGACGCGAAGAGAAGTCAGTGTCCTCGTGAACACGTTCGCTGTAAAGTGTTCGAAACGTTGGGTTAATAATATAATGAATAAATCGCGTTAAAATCTGTTAAAAAGTTTTTAATTTCTAAATGTATAAACCTCGCGTAAAATCAATTACAAGAAAATACGACTATCATCATTATCATCATCATCAGCCCATACATGCTCCCACTGCTGGGACATCCTATCTAGCCTGAGGCCTCCTATGTGGTTTCACGCCATAATCCACCACGCTGGCCAAGTGCGGGTTGGCAGATGTCACATGTCGTCGAACTTTTGATTCTTGGACATGCCGGTTTCCTCACGATGTTTTCCTTCACCGCTTTGAGCAGTGGTGATGTTACACTGGTCCAAAGGCCTCGCCACTGAGGCACCCCTGCACTGCACTGCACTGTAACATACCCAATATGCACACAAATCACATAAGAATCGGTCCAGCCGTTTCGGAGGAGTTCCCTAACTAAAATTGTGACACGGTAATTTTACATCTAAGATTTTTAAATTTTAAATTAAATTAATGTATGAATATTAAAATGTGTATTTGTTACTTACAGTTATCTTCATCAGCTGCGTTGGCTTCATCACCTCCCTGCATCACCAGCAAAGGTATGCATAATCACACTAATCCTACTAATGTCCTACTAATATTGAATGCGAAAGTTTGTGAGGATGTGTTTGTTGCTCTTTCACGCAAAAACTACTGAACCGATTGCAATGAAATTTGGTACGTAGACAGCTGGACAACTGGAATAACATATAGGCAACTTTTTATCCCGATATTCGTACGGTATACGGACTTACGCGGGTGAAACCGCGGGGCGCAGCTAGTAATGTAATTTGGATTTTCCTATCCAAGCATGGAACCCCAAGCGTCGAGAGAGGCTCTGATTAAAAAATAACATTTTTATTACATTCGCTCATAACAACATCATCAAATTTGTTAATTGCCTCTCCTTGGTTCAGTGGTGATTTGTGAAGAAATTAATATTTAATTTATTTATCGAAATCTTTTTAGTAGACTATGGAGCTGGTGGGTCGGCTGATGGTAAGCGCTACCACTGCCCATGGATATTTGGAGAGGCGTAAGGTCGATTGCAGACCTTACGCCTCTACACATGGATTGCCGACTTCCAATTGGAAAGAGATTAGGAAAGGATTGAAGAGAGGGATAATAAAGGACTGGGAAGGGTAAGGAAAAGGATTAGGGCCTCTGGCACCCACTCACCGAACGAAACACAGCAGAATGCTATTTCACCCCGGTCTTCTGTGGGGGTGTGGTACACAAAAAGGGTGTGTGTTTAATATTATTTAGATCGTAATAAGAATGTTTCACGTCAAAAATCAAATGTTAATGATCTGCCCCATACCCCATGCCTTTTGCCCCTTGCCCCATTAGCGGCTCAGACTTGAGATAAATATTTCACGTCAAAAATCAAATGTTAATGATCTGCCCCATATACCATGTCCACTCGCCCTTTGCCCCATGCCCCATTAGCGGCTCAGACTTGAGATACAAACGTATACAACGATAATATAAATAGCAGAGGCCAGTGAAATGGAGTGAGAATATCTGATAGGGTGTGTTATATCATATCGTAAAACGTCGGTTTAAACCATGGTTTTAGTTTAACTATTGTTAAAGTTAACAAGGGGTTATTTGTTGTCCATCGAGAATCATAGTATGACTTCCAGCAATGTACTAAGACGATGCGCGTCTGGGCGGAGAACCGTTTTATAAGTACTTAACATTTTTTTATATCTAGATTCTTTTTCTTGACTAATATAAATAAATATATCTAGTAATGTTAGTGTAAGTAGAGTAAAGGTGAACAACAATTGAAAATTTAATTCTTACTAGAGATTTCGAAGTGCATTAATTCACATAAGAGTTGTTTCTTAATTCTTCAATCTTATACACTACTAGCGGTCTGCCCCGGCTTCGCCTCTGGTACATATATAGCCTATAGCCTTCCTCAATAAATGGGCTATCTAATACTGAAAGAGTTTTTCAAATTGGAGCAGTGGTTTCTGAGATAATAGCGTGTTCAAACAAACAAACAAACTCTTCAGCTTTGTAATATTACTACAGATTAATGAATAATAATAGTGGATTAAGTTCAACACATTCTTAGGTGACAATTAGTTAAAAGCTCAAGTTACAATCAAGTATTGTTCAAATTACACATACTATATATTACTATAGATAAATGTCACCAATAAATTGTATCTAACTGTCAATCATAGTGCTACCATAATGTATATATTAAGTAACTGCCACCAGTCAACCAACAGCTAGCACATATCGCGTGCTGCTAACAAGTCTCAATTACCCAACACAACTTAACTGCCGTTTAAGTTACGGTTAAGTTACGTTTAAGTTACTTTCGTGGCAGCAAACCCACCATTAATTACAGTGCGCCGGTCTTGAATATTGTATTTAGCAATTAGTTAACTTGAAACCTTGCAGCATTATATATATACAACGTTTACACGTGGCGTTGCTCGCTGTAGTCTTTTATGATTCTATTTGCATTATATAAGTACATAGTATCAAAAAGTCGTTTACCGTCTGTCTGTATGATCAAATCATTCAAATTACTCAGTAGATTTTGATAGGGTTTCTTTTAATAGATAGAACGATTCAAGAGGAAGGTATAGGGTCCAGGCTATAATCACACATAAAACTATACTAGTTTTATAATCCACTACGCTGGCCAAGTGCGGGTTGGCAGATGTCACATGTCGTCGAACTTTTTTTTTTTTTTATGTCATAGCGGGCAACTGAGCTGGTGGTTCGCCTGATGGAAAACGATCACCACCGCCCATGAACATTCGCAGAGGTAGTGCCTCTACGAATGCGCTGTCCGCTTTTAGTGGGTAAGGGAAAAGGAACGGATTCATGACAGGAAAGAAGGAATGGACTGGGAAGGGTGAGGAAAAGGAAATAGGCCTCCGGCTCCCCCACTCACCGTACGAAACACAGTGGCATGCAACTATTTCACGCCGGTTTTCTGTGGGGGTGTGGTACTTCCCCGGTGCGAGCTGGCCCAATTCGTGCCGAAGCGTGCTCGACTCCCACAATAGAACTTTTGATTCTTGGACATGCCGGTTTCCTCACGATGTTTTCCTTCACCGTTTTAAGCAGAGCTGATAAATTTAAAAATACATTTATTTCCTGCACGCTCGCCGAGTCTAAAACCCCCAACTCATCCAGTTTGAAGTCCTCACCGCTGAGCCACCAGCGATATTCGCATTACAACTAAATTACGATTATTACAAAATTTCAATATTATAAGCATTAATTACAATATTGTCTGTATGTGGTAGTCGAGCACGCTTCGGCACGAATTGGGCCAGCTCGCACCGGGGAAGTACCACACCCCACAGGAGACCGGCGTGAAATAGCATTCTGCTGTGTTTCGTTCGGTGAGTGGGGGAGCCGGAGGCCCATATCCTTTTCCTTCCCCTTCCCAGTCCTTTCCTTTATTCCTCTCGCCAATCCTTTCTTAATCCCTTCCCAATTTAAAGTCGGCAATCCATTTGTAGAGGCGTAAAGTCTGCAATTGACCTTACGCCTCTCCAAATGTTCATGGGCGGTGGTAGCGCTTACCATCAGGCGTCCCAACAGCTCCATTGCCATCTATGACATAAAAAAAAATATTAAAAACATTACATTAAAAGAACTACAGGCTCTTCTCTGTAGAAACTGCCTTCCGAACCGGTGGTAAATGTTATAACTGTGTTATGACGATTCAAAAGTGCTTCTATAAGAAGTCTTATTGCATAATTGATTAGAACAGATACAATTTATACATGTAATTGACTAGCTTTCTGCCCGTGTCTTCAACCGCTTAGTTAACAATAGGTACTGTAATATTACAACGAGAAACCTTGTATTTCTAGAGTTCGAGAAATGCATTAGTTTATTTTGGTAAAAAAAATATTATATACTTCCAATAAAAATGCTTTAATTAAATTAATCCTATAAATAGCCTCACTTGCTCTTATGTGGAGTATACGAAAGGAAATTATTTAATCCCGGCGATCTAAATAGGATAATATGTGACTCACGTGATCACGGGTGGCCGAGAGGCTAGGCGTTGCTACGGTTAGGCAAGATACGCAGGTTCGAATCCTGCCTCGTGATCAAATTTTTTCTATTCTTTCAAAATTTCTCATTTATAAAGCATTTCAATGCTATAAAACTAAAAATTAAATTTAGGATAATATATATTGTGAATATATTGTATTGTCACCGATCCTAGATAAGTGTACAAATTTTGAATTCAATCTGTCCGTATGAAGTGGGGCAAAATCGAGTCTGTTACTCACATACAGGTGAAGCCAATAACGCGTGTTAAAGATAGAAACTAATTTATTTATTTTTCTTTTTTATGTCACAGTCGGCAATGGAGCTGGTGGGACGCCTGATGGTAAGCGCTACCACCGCCCGTGAACATTTGTAGAGGCGTAAAGTCGATTACAGACCTTACGCCTCTACAAATGGATTGCCGACTTTGAATTGGGAAGGGATTAAGGAAGGATTGGCGAGAGGAATAAAGGAAGGGACTGGGAAGAGGAAGGAAAAGGATATGGGCCTCCGGGCCATATGTAATATCCTTCCTACTAATATTATAAATGCGAAAGTTTGTAAGGATGTGTGTGTGTTTGATACTCTTTCACGCAAGACCCACTGAACCAATTCCAATGAAATTTGGTATGTAGACAGCTGGACAACTGGAATAACATATAGGCAACTTTTTATCCCGATATTCCTACGGGATACGGACTTACGCGGGTGAAACCGCGGGGAGCAACTAGTTAAAAATAAATGAGAGTTTTGCTGCATCATCTTTATATACATTGTAAATTTTAATAATAATGTAATGATATTGTAATAATACAACAATATTAATGTATGGCATATGTTTAATTAGTCAATCTTTAATTACATAATGATAAATACACGCTCATAATCAAATAAAAGACAAATTAAAAATGGCAATGCGAAGGGATGAAATGTCAGAGTACTGAGTACTTGTAGGTTAAAATTAGTGCTTTGGTGTATGGTACAAAATGTGGGTATGTGGGATTGGGAATTAGTATGGGATTACACGAATCCCATCAGTTTTTGTGCGTGAAGGAATGTTGGTATTTCACGCTAAACGGCCAATTGGATTTCTATGATATTTTGCATAGAGAAAGAGTATATATTTTGCATAGAGAAAGAGTATATATTTTGCATAGAGAAAGAGTATAGTTTGAATATAATCTATTTTGTTTACAGTATCCCAGGTGATAGCAACTCAATGTAATTTTTATGTCATAGCGGGCGACTGAGCTGGTGGTTCGCCTGATGGTAAGCGATCACCACCGCCCACGAACAGAGCAGAGGTTGTGCCTTTGCGAATGTGCTGTTGCTTTTGAGGGTATAATGACTAACGACTGGAAAGAAGGAATGGACTGGGAAAGACGTGGTACTTCTGCGCGAGCAGCATTCGTGCTGAAGCGTACACCACACACAGATATAGTTACAAACGTTGATTACGAAAAATATAAATATAATCTCATAGTCTCTTGCGCATTTTTTTATTTAGATAAATATCCGTGACTTACCTACTGCGTATCAAATCATACTAATATTATAAATGCGAAAGTTTGTAAGGTTGTGTGTATGTTTGTTGCTCTTTCACGCAAAAACTACTGAAACGATTGCAGTGAAGTTTGGTGCGTAGACAGCTGGACAACTGGAATAACATATAGGCAACTTTTTATCCCGATATTCCTACGGGATACAGACTTACGCGGGTAAAACCGAGAGGCGCAGCTAGTATATGTATATATACGCCGTTAATGGAGCACTAAGAGATCACATATAAATTACATATAACGGTGATAGAATTTTTTAAATAGATCTAATAGTTCCTGAGATTAGCGCGTTCAAACAAACAATATCGTCAGTTTCATATTAATATAAGTATAGATGAGCCACTTTGATCTAGATTCTAGATCATTGAGTATCCGCGGATGTCTTGAAATAGTAATTACTTGAGTAGCTTACGTGTCTGCATTTCTTTTTATCGAATAGAGCAGAAGAGTTTGTTTGTTTTTTTAATACGCTTATCTCAGGAACTACTAGTCCGATTTGAAAAATTCTTTCAGTGTTAGATAGCCCATTTATTGAAGGCTTTAGGTTATAACATCAGGTGGGTTAAACTGCGGGGCTTTTAATGAAAACTCATCAAGTCTTAATTAAAACTAGTGCGATATTAAAAAAATATATTCAAAAATTAAGTACATTAATGCTTAAGTTCGTAGCTTGAGTATAACTCAAGCCATGCTTAGTAGCGTTCAGCAAACACGCTTGATTTCCCAACAGGCAGGGTCCGGGTTATGCAACTTAGTCTAACCAATAACTTAGCTTTAACTTAGTTGTAACTTAGGTTGTAACTTACATACTATTGTCTTGTATTGGAAGTTATAATTATAGCGTTGTTTTGTTGGTGTAGGGAATCTAAGTTAGGGATCACATACAAGCCATGAGCCGTGTCTTTGCTCATGCTCTGATTCCTACTATCCTATCCTACTAATATTATAAATGCGAAAGTTTGAAAAGATGTGTGTGTTTGTTACTCTTTCATGCAAAAACTACTGAAGCGATTGCAATTAAATTTGATACGTAGACAGCTGGACAACTGGAATAACATATAGGCAATGTTTTATCCCGATATTCCTACGGGATACGGACTTACGCGGATAAAACCGCAAGGCGCAGCTAGTACAATATAAAAATAACATTTCTCTTATTCGTCGTTACACTCTTGCATGACGCTGTCCACGATATAATAACGTGTAACAGTATTGTAATATGGTGTTATATGTTAGCTTTAATATTTAAACAATTGATTCTATTCGTCCGCGCTGGGGCAGTGGGGGTATGGGGCAGATACCGAATGAATGAATAGATTCCTACTAACTATAATAGTAATTATTGTTGATATTATAAATGCGGAAGTTTGTAAGGATGTGTTTGTGTTTGTTGCTCTTTCACGCGAAATCTAGTGGACCGATTGCAATGATATTTGGTACGTAGATAGCTGAACAACTGAAATAACATATAGGCTACTTTTTATCCCGATATTCCTACGGGATACGGCCTTACGCGGGTGAAACCACGGGGCGCAATTAGTATTACAAATGTGAAAATAACTCTGTCCGTCTGATACTTAATCACGCCTAAACCATTGTATCAATTTGCATGACATTTGGTAAGGAGATAAAACGCGTATGTGTGTTTGTTTTTGCACGACACGACACAACATAGCATGATATGATATGAAGCATATAACAGGACATGACGTAACGTGAATTAATTTTAATACAAAAGTAGTTTCTATAGTTTAATGATACCTTCTCTGGTAAAAACTTACGTAATTGTGAAATTCAGTATTGTGTAAAACCTTTTTTTTTTT
>NW_024045133.1:462342-572930 GCF_012273895.1 Zerene cesonia | reverse complement strand
CCATCCAGCCAGCGAGCCTACCGGATTACCAGCCGGTTCCAGCCAGGCAGCCAGCCAGCCTTCAGGCCAGCCAGCCAAACAGCCAGCTAGCTATAAGGTTCCCTGGCCGTCGGTTCGGTCGAGTCTCTCAGACTACTGACCGGCCGTCCAGCCCCTCCGCGTCCAATTAGCTTCACTCAGAGTGCCAGAGTACAATCTGAGCTTCTGAGCCCCCCCGCCACGACAAGGCTTGGAACCGATGGGGGGGAGTATTGTGTAAAACCTTACCTCAACTCAAACTCAACTCAAACTCATGTCAAACTCAACTCAAACTCAACTCAACTCAACTCAAACTCAACTTAAACTCAACTCAATTATTATTTTTACAGTCTAGCAGATTCCCCGTTGTCAGACAAGGAAATATGTAATGAAATCACTTGAACTTAGTAAACGTAAGGTATATTTATATGTATATGTGATATGTATTCTAAGTTAAAATATTTATGTACTTAATACCCTACCTCCTGCTTTTTACTATTTCTTTACACAGTGGGTTGCCTGGAAGAGATCACTCTTTAGTGATAAGGTCGCCTTCTGTGCTGGTCTAGTTTTAAGTTTTTATTTTTAAGGTTTATTTGTATACCAGTACAATAAAGAGTTAAATAAATAAATAAAATAAATAAATAAACCTAACGACTGTGACATTTTTTTTGACATTATTAAGATAAATACCTTGCAATTAAACACGAATGAATATTAAGTGTATAACATAACTAGCTTTTGCCCGCGGCTTCGCACGCGTTAATTACCGAGTAGTTTAATTAATGTTATTAAACATTTAAGCCTTCCACTTGAATCACTTTATCAATTGCAAAAAGAGGGTTAGTAGTTTTAAAGTACTAAAGAGGTAGTTTTAGACATCTAAGCTTACATACATACATACATACATACATATATACATGACGACTGGGAAGCGACATTAGAATAATTATGATGTTAAATGAAGGGATTTGTGAGACCCGCCCCAAATGGCCGTGTACCCCGTGACGCTGGGTCATAAACAACCACAGATTGCTACACCTTAGGATGGAGGTTCCGACTTCAAGATGTACCTAATGTGATATGATTGAGGATATATCAACTTGCAGTCCGCCCCGACTTCACAAGTGGTACATATATAGCCTATAGCCTTCCTCAATAAATGGGCTATCTAGCACTGAAAGAATTTTTCAAATCGGACCCTTAGTTCCTGAGATTAGTGCGTTCAAACAAACAAACTCTTTAGCTTTATAATATTAGTATAGATTTTAGTGGAGTGTGTTCGAAGTTAAACGAAACGGTTTTCCTTTACATCCAAAAATCCTATCCTGCTAATATTATAAATGCGAAAATTTTAAGCATTTAACAATCCATCCTCCTGTAAGTTATATATAAGTCCGTATCCCGTGGGAAAATCGGAATAGGAAGTTGCCTATATGTTATTACAGTTGTCCAGCTATCTACGTACCAGATTTCATTGCAATCCGTTCAGTAGTTTTTGCGTGAACAAGCAACAACACACACACATCCTTACAAACTTTCGCATTTATAATATTAGTAGGATATTAGTAGAGTAGATAGAATAATATTAGTAGGATAGTAGAGTAGATAGATAGATTAGTAGAATTAATAGGAATAAGATTATAGTTTTTTATTTTTTGTTTGAAAAAATAGTTAAATAGATTAAGTTGTTCATATGGGGATGACATGTACACTTTTTGAACGATTCTCTTTTTTTAAATAAAGATTGAAAAAGCCATCACTCATCGCTAACTTCACACCGGTCCGAAATTAGAACAAAGAAAACCAAGGAGAATCCATATTAAAAGCATGTATAATAATTGGAAGTATAGCGGACACAAAGATAAACAAATTACCGGGACTCGAACCCACGGTACTCATAAATAAGGCGAATAATACAACCTCCGTGGACTTTTATGTACGGTCGGCAAAAAAATACATTTTTTTTGTTGTATTTTTTGATGTGAAACATCTATAGCCGCACGTAAAACCGATTTCTGGCGTGGCGACGCATGCCGTGGCGACGCGTCGCCACGCTATACGAATTAAGCAGTTACGATTTGAAATAAATTCGTAAATTTTTGTATTTCATGAAAATAAATGTTTATTCAATAAATAGTCATCGTTATCTGGAAAAAAATCGTAACATTTTATTTTATCATTATGACATATATAGTTCCTATCACAATATGTTCTTTAGAAATTAAAAACTTTTTAACGGATTTGAAACGCGATTTATTCATTATATTATTAACCCGACGTTTCGAACACTTTACAGTGAACGTGGTAACGGGGAGACTGTCTGAATCGCGTTTAAAATCCGTTAAAAAGTTTTTAATTTCCAAATGTATAATACTCGCGTAAAATCAAACACAAGAAAATACTATATGTTCTTTTCTGCAAATTACTTTTACAAAATAATGTCGATGTTTCACATCTGCCAGGCGTCCCGTGACTCACACTCACATTTTTTTTTGTATGTAGATAGATAGACGCTGACATGCGTGGTAAGAGTACATGATTTTGTAAGATGTTTTATCATAAGTCATATCAAAATTGGTTCAGCCGCAGTAATTTAGATAAAATTGTGATTTAAAAGCAGTGGTGGCTCAGTGGTGAGAACCTCCATTTTCGCCGGGATGCTCACGTGTTACAACTTCTGTATCAGATCTTGTTTAACCCCAAAACACCAAAATATCTTAAAGATAATTTCGTGTTCAGGGGTGATAACGGAGATTCTGTTCGCTCATCTGAGATGCTCCGACTGAGAATGCCAGCTCATCATACAAGCTTCTTCGGTAGTTCCTTCACCGTTCGGGCGATTAAGCTATGGAACGCATTGCCGGAACCAATTAAGAAGGCTCAATCTTTGAATGTTTTTAAAACAATGGTTCATAATTATTATTTTTCCTGCCGTTCTTAGATCAATGTACGTATATTCATTATATTTCACTTTTTATTATATTCATTATTTTTATGTATGTAGCTATTTACATCTATTTGTGTATGTATATATGTATGATAATATAATATATATTTTTACTGTATTGAAATTAATATAAGAAATTTTATTTATTTATTTTTTCGTTGTATATATATATATATATTTATGCTCTTCCCTACTCCTATCCTCTATTTTAACTTCTCTCAATACAACCGGTTGTCTGGAAGAAATCGCTATTTAGCGATAAGACCGCCACTTGTGATAATGTTCCCTAGGTTAAGTCTCAATTTGTAATTATTCCAACACAATAAAGCATAAATAAATAAATAAATAAATAAACCTCGGATTTTAAAATCGATAGGTCGGGGTTCGAGACCGGGTGAGCGTGCAGGAAATAAATTGATTTTTCAATTTATCTGCGCATGTGGATAACATCACCACTGCTGAAAACGGTGAAGGAAAACATCGTGAGGAAACCGGCATGTCCAAGAATCAAAAGTTCGACGACATGTGACATCTGCCAACCCGCACTTGGCCAGCGTGGTGGCCAGCGTTATGGCCTGAACCCTCATTGGAGGCCTGTGTGTGGGAAAATATATGGGCTGATGATGATGTGATTTATGTAATGTTAGTGAAACGTATGTGTTTATGAAACTGAATTAGTGTAGTATAGTGCCCCAATAATGTCTTGTGTTTAACCGACTTCAAAAAGAGGAGGACGTTCTTAATTCAATTGTATTTTTTGTGTTTGTTACACAACACTTTACTGGGTGAACCGATTTCGATGATTCTTTTTTATTTGAAAGCTAGTACTGACATTTTTATGGTAGTTTAAATTTAAATAATCTGTATATTAAATAGTATTTAAGAAGAGTAATATAAGCATATTTTATAGAACCGAAAACAAAGTCAGTATTTTCTTTCTGTTTGTTTTCATCAATGAGGCAAAAACCACTGGTCAGATTATGATAGAATTTATTATGGTGATATACCAGAGTTAGTTTTAACTTTTTGGCTTGATCCTAAACTAATAATAATTTTACATATATATAAAATTATATTTTTATACGCTTTATATATATTATACGTTTATCTCAGGAACTACTGGTCCGTTTTGAAAGATTCTTTAAGTATTAGATAGGCCATTTATTGAGAAAGGCTAGTGTTACATATAAATAAAAACACGTTTATTTACATAAATTCATCAAGTTCAATTCTAAGGTGATAGAGATAAGAGAACTAGTTGGAAACCGTGTTTCGGTTGGCTCTTGCGTCTCCCTTTAAATTATGTTACAGCTAATTTAGTGTCCAATTAAAGGAAAAAGGAAATAATTTTTAAATGATATTGTTGGATAGGTTTTAAAATATAAATTAGGGGCATCGAAATAGGTTTATTGCTAAGATAAATAATCTAATACAGCCTCTTAGAAAATCCACGAAGACCATTTTACCAAACTCACGAGAAAAACCGGGGCGAGCAGCTAGTAAACAAATAAATTTACAATACTGTCGTAAAATAATATGAAAATAAATAATAATAACAATCTTTATTCAACTGTTTAATTACTACAATTATATGTAACTGTTAAAAATTACATAAATAACAGTTATTTGAATAAACATCCTACTACTATTATAAAGGCGAAAGTTTGTAAGTATGGATGTATGGATGTTTGTTACTCTTTCACGCAAAAACTACTGAACCGATTGCAATGAAATTTGGTACGTAGACAGCTGGACAACTGGAATAACATATAGACAACTTTTTATCCCGATATTCCTACGGGATACGGACTTACGCGGGTGAAACCGCGGGGCGCAGCTAGTACATTATAATTAAGTAGCAGTGGTGGCTCAGTGGTGAGAACCTAGGACTTCAAATCGATAAGTCGGGTTTCGAGACCGGGCGAGCGTGCAGGAAATAAATTGGTTATTCAATTTATCTGCACATGTGGATAACATCACCACTGCTTAAAAACGGTGAAGGAAAACATCGTGAGGAAATCGGCATGTCCAAGAATCAAACAAGTGGCCGGCGTGGTGGATTATGGCCTGAACTCTCATAGGAGGCATGTGTCCCAGCAGTGGGAATATATATGGGCTGATGATGATGATGAAAGGTGAAAGAAGAAAGAAAAAGATATCTTTTTTATCGGTATATTCTGACATGAAAATTTGAAAAAAAAATACAAAGAAATATTAAAAACAATAACAAGATAATAATAAAACATTGTAATTGCAGTGTCTCAAAATACCACCAAAAGATGCATGTATGTATAAATATTGTGTAAGTGTAAAAATAATAATATATGTATCTTATTTGCTGACGCTACCGTCACGTGCGGAGCTGGCAATCTGTTTGTTTGTCCATTATTAAATACGTCCTATTCACGACTTGTATATATATTATACACATACTTGATTATATGGGGAAATAATAATGTGAATAACTCTCATATATCTCATCATTCACTGTGCATTGAACGATTATGATATACTAGCTGCGTCCCGCGGTTTCACCCGCGTAAGTCCGTATCCCGTAGGAATATCGGGTTAAAAGATGTCTATATGTTATTTCAGTTGTCCAGCTGTCTGCGTACCAAATTTCATTGTAATCGGTTCAGTAGTTTTTTCGTGAAAGAGCAACAAACGCACACACATCCTTACAAACTTAGTATACAAGATTAGTAGGATAGTATATAGTAGGACAGTAAGATAGGATAGGATTAGTAGGATAGGACTAGCTTTTGCCCTCGGTTTCGACCGCGTGGGCAAAATTCAATTCAATTCAATTCAATTCAATTCAATTTATTTCATACATACATACATACATTTTTGACATTTTTAAAATTACAATTTATAACAATTACAATTTAGTTTATATAAACGGTTTGCCTTACATATATTTTTAAAGTTTACATATATCAAGCCGATGTTTCCCTAGCTAGATTGCAGGGCAACCTGTGTTTAGGAGAAACAGCTTGCTTCTAAAGTAGATTCACAATTTGAGCCATTTGACAGCATTATTATTAAAAATTATAATTGAATACAATAGAGAAGAAAAATAAATAAATATCTATATACTGAGTTGCCTATAAGTGGAGGAGTTTGAGTATGTACGTGTGTGAGTGCGTGTGTATGTGTGTGTATGTGTGTGTGTGTGTGTGTGTGTACAGCGAGTATTTTTTAATAGCCGTAATTAAGAACTTTTATATTTATGTTTGAATTTCAAGAAGGTGCTCTGTCTCATCATAAGTTTTTGCTAAAAGAAAGGTACGGACTGATAATTTACATTTAGAGTAAGATAAGGAATAGATAGTAAGAGTTTCGTTAATTTTGTTGTAAAGATAAATTATCATATACATTTTCGTCCCCGTTTTATCCCCTTGGGGGTAGAATTTTTATATGTTATAGCAGGGAACTGAACTGGTGGCTCATCTGTAAGCGATTACCATCTCCCATGAACATTCTTAGAGGCATGACTGCTTCATGCGTTGCCCGCTTTTAAGTCTAAAATAATACCCAAACCTATAACAAGTAAACTGCTAAGTCGTGGGATTAATTATATCCGCATTCTACACTTCAATTAACAATTTAGTAGTTTGCCCCGGCTTCGGCCGTATATATATATGTATAGGTTATGTCACTTAGAGAAATTGCAGCTCTAATGGTGAAAGAATTTATGAAATCGGTCCACTGGTTTTTGCGTGAAACAAACTAACGTGCAAAACATCTTTCCTAATAGCTAAATGCGTAGCTTATCAAAACAAATATAAAGGTTTCTTAAATATATAAAAACCTTAGACGTCGCCCGTTTGCCCACGCAAGGGCAAAATAAAAAGGCAAATGTCATAAACGTCACATTTTTTATAAAGCGCCATCTATCCGAATTTATTAAATTTCCAAATGATACAAATGTGTTTGTATGTGTGTGTTGTCCTACTAATATTATAAATGCGAAAGTTTGTAAAGATGTGTTTGTGTTTGTTGCTCTCACGCAAAAACTGCTGAACCGATTGCAATGAAATTTGGTACGTAGATCGCTGAACGACTGGCATAACATATACGCAACTTTTATCCGAATATTCCTACGGGACTTACGCGGGTGAAACCGCGGAGCGCAGCTAGTAAATTAAATAAAGAAAAAAATACTGAGCTGGGATCACCGGTGGCGGAGAGGCTAGGCGTTGCTACGGTATGGCAAAAAGTAAGCTCGTGAGCAAAGGTTTTATACATTTCAAATTTTTTCAAATACAGTTTTTGTGGCCTTGTAGAGGTGTACCATTATCCCGGCCCAGTATCGCCGTACCATTACATCTGACAGAGCGGGATGCCCTAAGGAACTACATCCATATTATAATATAATCTGAAGTCATTCGGGAGTAATTTTTCAATAAACATCGCAATGCTGGCTTTGAATAATAAATGAATTTGCGTCTTCAACTTTTATGTACGGCTTTTTACGATATGATTTTTTTAACTTGAAAACAGCTGGAGATCTAAAATGGCTCAACCGAATTTCATCATACATATCTAATAACACGCATGAGTCACATTTAATTTTTAGTTTTATAGCATTGAAATGCTTTATAAATGATAAATTTTGAAAGAATAGAAAAAATTTGATCACGAGGCAGGATTCGAACCTGCGTATCTTGCCTAACCGTAGCAACGCCTAGCCTCTCGGCCACCCGTGATCCCGCCACAGTAATCGAATCTCTTCTACTCTTTCGGTTTCATGTGCCTAAGGGGCACCCCACGCCATCTATTGAGATGATTAAGAACCATCACAACCAATACGAAACATTATTTCAATACAATATTGTATCGATGAAACGCGGCCTTTGTTAAATTAAATTTTTAGTTTTATAGCATTGAGATTTAGTTATTTAAATCCATCTCACAAATTCAAAATAGCGAGTTGAACGTACATAGCAGGACATTCTAAATGGTGGAGGCTTTGACGAAAATTTGTTTTCGCGGTTTATGACCAAAGTTGGGTGCTTGATACAAGTTTTGGGACACCCTTAAACTTAATGTTTCACTTTGTATATGTACACGTACCTACGTACTCTTTGAAATATTTTCTTTGGGTATATGTGAAGTATATTATTTACTAGCTGCGCCCCACGGTTTCACACGCGTCAGTCCGTTAGAAATATCGGGATAAAAAGTTGCCTATATGTTATTCCAGTTGTCCAACTGTCTATGTACCAAATTTCATTGCAATCGGTTAAGTAGTTTTTGCGTGAAAGAGCAACAAACACACACACACACACACACATCCTTACAAAATTTCGCATTTATAATATTAGTAGGATAGGAAGTAGGACTAGCATCCGCCCGTGACCTTGCCCGTTCGAAATTGGGACATTTACAAGTGATAAAGTGCCTGTCTATTCCTGATTTGTCCCTGTCTATATACTAAATTTCAACAAAATCCGTTCACTAGTTTCAGCGTGATTAACGGACAAACATATAAACAAACAAACCTTCCCATTTATGACATGTGGTGACAGTGCTAAAAAGGCTTCTCAGCATGCGCTACGCATCAGTCAGTAGCCCCGTAGCAGGCCCGTGTCCCCGCAGTGGGAACTTATATGGGCTGATGATGATGATGTATTATAGAGATGCAATTATCCCGATTAAATACTCCCTTGGAATAAAACAGGATCCGGGCGGAGCCGGGGCGAGTGTCTAGTTAGCTATAAGTCCACCTTATTATTAGTGTATAAAGTTTGATTGAGGTGTTAAAAAACATTCTTTCTTCTAGAAATTGACTTTTTAACGGATTTTAAACGCGATTTATTCATGAGTCTCCCGCGACCACGATCGCTGTAAAGCGTTCGAAATGTCTGGTTAATAATATAATGAATAAATCGCGTTTAGAATCCGTTAAAAAGTCTTTAATTTCTAAATGTATAATACTCGCGTAAAATGAAACACAAGAAAACACTATTCTTTCTTCTTCTTTCTATGAGGGTTCAGGTCTTAACCCACCACGCTGGTATGTCTGTAGCACATTTCATCCAAATCTGTTTAATTATAGATTTCAAAAATCCTACTAATATTATAAATGCGAAAGTTTATAAG
Organism: Zerene cesonia; assembly: GCF_012273895.1. Lineage (NCBI taxonomy): Eukaryota > Metazoa > Arthropoda > Insecta > Lepidoptera > Pieridae > Zerene > Zerene cesonia. The sequence continues at coordinate 563,854 of NW_024045133.1, read as the reverse complement.
GATGTATGTGGTATTGTTGCTCTTACATGCAAAAACTACTGAACCGATTGTAATGAAATTTGGTACGTAGACCGCTAGACAACTGGAATAACATATAAGCAACTTTTTATCCCCACATTCCTACTGGATACGGACTTACGCGGGTGAAACCGCGGGGCGCTGCTAGTGCTTATATAAATGTTAAATTTTATAAATAAATGTTTGAGTTTGAGTTTATGTTTGAAAATTACTACTAAAATTAACGTGTAGATATGTTATTTGATATTAAAATGTATTTTATATGTTATATATTAAAATGTATTTTACATACAAACTTTAAACATATAAAAATTTATATCATCTTTCCTTTAATATTCATAATTATGCATAAAATTAATAATGTTATAACATTTTTACTCACACCAGCTTGAGCCCGCGGCGTTGCTTGCATGGTATCCGATAGAGTAGTGTTATTGAGTGCCTCGTTGGCACAGCGGTTAACACGTAAGCGTAGAACCGAGGGGTCCCGGGTTCGATTCCCGGTAGGGACTTGGCAGGACACAGAAGGCTGATCACCTACTTGTCCGTAAAGGAAATCGATCAGGGAAACAGATGTATATCATCTGCCCCATACCCCACTGGGGGACACGGGACTTCACTTAATTATATTATTATATTATAGTTATTAGAAGATTCTAATTAACTCAAAAAAAGGAAAGTAATTTATTTTTCAATAATAACGACCAATTTAAACGATTTTTAAAAACTAACTAACTAATTAATGAGAAAACAACATAATATGTATTTACTTAGTACCATAGCGATTAATATGTATTTCATAAAAAAACTACATGTATCCAACAGTCACATCATAATTAGCCCAGACCGTCTGTAGGGATCAGAGCGCCCATTAAAATGTGTTACAGTCAGCCTACATGCGGTTCTCAAAGTTTTTTATTAAAAATTAAATCTATATATATAAAAACACAAAGATAGAATACAAACAGACAATACAATTCAATTTATAAATTATCCATCTTAAAAACATGAATTTTGTGTAATTTTCTTCTTAGTCTAAATATATATACTTCAAAGGTGACTGACTGACATAGTGATCTATCAACGCACAGCCCAAACCACTGGACGGATCGGGCTGAAATTTGTCATGCGGATAGATGTTATGACGTAGGCATCCGCTTAGAAAGGATTTTGATATATCCTACCGCTAAGGGGATAAAATAGGATGGTGTACCACAATGAAAATTTATTTTCACCACGCCACGAATCTGTGGGCTAGACTGGACTAAATATTAATTGGGACCACACTACAGACACTAGCTTTTAAATAAAAAAGCGTCATAATCGGTTGACACTGTAAAAAGTTATGCAAAACACACATAGAATTGATATCCTCCTTCTTTGAAATCGGTTGAAAAGAGTCAATTTCTCACAATTCATATTTTCAGTAATACATATATACTTCTATTTCGGTACGTATAAAAGTGCTTATTCAGAATGGAGCAGATTTTTATATAATTTCTTTTCATTTAAAGAAACTGATTGAATCAAACTGTACAAGCCTAGTAAAACCAGATTAATTATATGTCCATCACACTTTTGTGTGAAACACCATAAATGTAAAAGTTTGATTGTTTGTATGTCCGTCAATCACGCTGAAAGTACTGATCGTATTTGATAAAATTTGGTATATAGACAGGGTATATGCTGACTTGGGTGATAGAATACTTTTTATCGTGATTAAATGCTCTCTTGGGATAAAACAGGAATCCAGGCGAAGCCGGAACGAGCGTTTCATATATTCTTACTGCTTCTTATTGACTTGTCTGGAAGAGATAGCTGCCTTAGCGTTAAGACTTAATACTAGTAATTCGGTGCGAATATCAGTATAAGAAGTAGCTATAATTAAATTCAAAATCGTTTGAGATTGAGATGTTCATTAATATAACGACACATTCGAGCCATATCCTACTAATTTTATAAACGCGAAAGTTTATAAGTATGGGTCGATGTTTGTTACTCTTTCACGCGAAAACAGCCTATCCTATCTGCATAAAATTTGATATAGAGACAGATTATGGTCTGGATTAGCACACAGGCTGTTTTCAACCCGGATACCGTGCGAGAAACGCCGCGTGCTACAGCTACCACCTAAATAACTAACAGTGAATGAAAATAAAAAAACTTTGAGCAACACAGTACATTTAGCAAGCCAAAATTCGTTGCTTTAGCGACTCCACCGCTGCGCGAAAGAGACGGAGCGCACGCGTCAGACAGGGACAACTATACATGTTCAGCTGCTCTTAATCAATGCATATAACCTTCCTGAAACCTGCAGAGCGGGCCCAGTGTGTCGCGGGCGCTCATACGAGGTGGTACGCTGCGCTGTGTCGGGCACAAGAAAAAAATAATACTATGATATCCCAATACAATATATAAATCTTTTTGCGATTTTCAATTGTGGCTGTACGGTTTTTATACGCGTTTTGTGTTAACCGTTGTAATAAGTGTTGCCCGTTAGTATATCCTAGGTCTTTTTTTTAGTCTCCACTCCCCCTGGATACGGGGCGGGAGGGGGGCGGTCTCTTTGTTCGAACCTGCACCGCCCGGGGCGAAGGAATAACAGTGAGTAAGTCTTTCGCCATTTTGCGTGATATTTCCATGTTTAAATACAAATTTAACTGGTGCCTGTTTTGTTTTATCTCTGTCCCCCGGTTAAACGTAGCGTTTTCCTTTGGTATTGTTTGCGTTAGTTACACTGGTTATTTCTTACTATATCGTTTGCGAAGTCCGTTTCGTACTGCGTAGAGGGCCTGCGTGGTTTCACAAAGGAGTCGCGGACGCTGTTGGGTTGTTCCATCCGTTTGTGTTTTTGCGTTCGATCGGCTGGTTGGCACGTAACGCTGTGTCGGTTTTGGTGAAATTTTTCGTGCGTGTAGGTTAGGTTGATGTTTTTAATTGTTGTTATAAATAATTTATAAATAAATTATTCATTATGAGATTGTGCGACTGTTATGATCCGTGAAAATTGCGTTATTGTTATTTTCGGTTGAACCGTTTTTGATAATTCTGTGCTGATAGATGTTAATCTAGTTTGAAGTAATGCAGGGTGCTCGTGGATCGCGCTGCATCAATTTTGATGTTATTGCATATGAAAATAGGCCAGTGGCTGGTGTGAAAGTAGGACAATGGATAACAAAGAAAGCTTCAAAATTTAAGTAAATAAAAGTATACAGTCTTTGAAAAAAAATAAACAAAGAAAAATATATACTTATTGAAAACAAATAAAAAATACACACACTTTTAAATAGAACACTTAACTATTATGTCATAATATATATAAATTATATTTTATTTAGTAATGAAGTTAATTTCGGTTTTTATTCGTATAATATCTGTTTGAAGTTGCGTGGAAGAAATCGCTATAAAGCTTTAAGCCGTATTTTTCAACAAAAACTCGGACGTTTATTCATTCAACTTGACTTCTTTTAAAAGCACTTAAATCGCAATAATTCATATAAATTATTTACCAACGGTGCAAGAAGCAGTAATGATTTTTTACTTAAGTTCTGTAACTTTTTTTTTTTTATGTCATAGCGGGCAACTGAGCTGGTGGTTCGCCTGATGGTAAACGATCTCCACCGCCCATGAACATTCGCAAAGGTTGTGCCCCTGCGAATGCGCTGCCCGCTTTTAGTGGGTAAGGGAAAAGGAACGGATTCATGACAGGAAAGAAGGAATGGACTGGGACGGTTGAGGAAAAGGAAATAGGCCACCGCCTCCCCCACTCACCGTACGAAACACAGTGGCATGCCACTATTTCACGCCGGTTTTCTGTGGGGGTGTCGTACTTCCCCGGTGCGAGCTGGCCCAATTCGTGCCGAAGCGTGCTCGACTCCCACAATAAAATTGCGACAAAACGCTATCTTAAAGCCCTTTATCAAAGCTCTATCCTACTAATTGTAAAAAAAATCCACCCAATTATGTTCAGTTATTTAATATGTTAACATGTAAAACAATAGGTAGTTTATACTAGACGCTCGTCCAAGCTTCGCTCGTATATCAAGATTCCTGTTTTATCCCAAGGGAGCATTTAATCGGGATAAAAAGTATCCTATCACCCAATTCAGCTCATACCCTGTCTATATACGAAATTACATCAAAATCCGTTCAGCAGTTTCAACGTGATTGACGCACAAACATCCAAACAAAGAATCTTTCACATTTACAATATTAGTGTGATAAGTACGATAGATATTAAAAAAAATTACAATAATCCATACCTATAAAAGGTCATTGACTTTCCTGGGGGAGGGGGGAGATAGAACTTCTAGATTCGTAACTAGATACTAAGATTCATTCAATAACTCACTCACAATTACAGTTGATTTGAGAACCCTCCTCAATTGCAACTACGCGTTATTATATCAGTAGCTGTGCCCCGCGGTTTCACTCGCATAAGTCCGTATCCCGTAGGAATATCAGGATAAAAGTTGCCCATATCTTATTCCACTTGTCCAGCTGTCTACGTAGCAAATTTCATTGCAATCGCTTCAGTAGCTTTTGCGTGAAAGAGCAAAAAACACACATATCCTTACAAACTTTCGCATTTATAATATTAGTAGGATAAAATCATTTTCAATCAAATAAAATCAAAAGCTATTTATTGTGTACCTTTACAAACAAAAAAATAAATAAAATCAAAAGTATGAAGAGCACAACCGACGGTCTTATCGCTTAAGCAGCGATCTCTTCCAGACAACCTGATGGACAACGAAAACGCAGTGTATATTAAATTAACATTTCGATTCTAATGGATGTTTACGTTTAAATAAAACTAATTAATAACAGAAGATACTTTTTTTAATAAACAAATAGATGTGTGGATTGTTAGGTTTTAACAATTTTTAAGGAGGTTCTTTATTAAATATGATAGAATTGTATATTTAAAAATACATTAAAAGATTGATATAGTTACATTTATATATTTATTTAATATATTGAACCCTTCCTAGTATTATAAAACGAACGTAGCTCTGTCTGCCTCTTCTTCACGTCTAAAACAAATTAATTTGGATGGAATTTTGATACAGATACAGTTTGAGTTTGAGTAATGTTATAAATGCGAAAGTTTGTAAGGATGTGTGTGTGTTTGTTGCTCTTTCACGCAAAAACTACTGAACCGATTGCAATGAAATTTGGTACGTAGACAAGTGGGCAACTGGAATAACACATAGACAACTTTTTATCCCGATATTCCTATGTGATACATACTTACTCAGGTAAAACCGCGGGTCGCAGCTAGTTAGCATAACTCTATTTACATATTGCATTAAAACATGAATAATGCAAATAATAAGTAACTAAGCATTATGAATAAAAATTGTTTTTGCATGTATAAAATCACACTAAAATTTATTCAGAGGTTATATTGCTACAGTTCTAGAAGTTTTTCTGTTATTTTTTTTGTCGTAGTCGGCAATGGAGCTGGTGGGTAGCCTGATGGTTAGCACTACCACCCCCCACGAATATTTGAAGGGTCGATTGCAGACCTTACGCCTCTACAAGTGGATTGCCGTTTCAAACTGGAAAGGTTCAAGTAAGGTCTGCAATCGACCTTACGCCTACAAATGGATTGCCGACTTCAAACTGGAAAGGTTTAAAGAAAGGATTTACGAGAGCAATAAAGGAAAAGACTAGGAAAAGGACAGGATACGGGTCTCCGGCTCCCACTCGCCGAACGAAACACAGCAGCATGCTACTATTTCACGCCGAAAAAGATCGAATTTGAAAATAATTCGCCTAGGAAAACATCTGGCGATTGAAATAGACAAACATCGCTATCTGAACCTGTACATACCTGTAAAGTATCACATTTTGACCCAAAACGTATTAAGTTAATCGCATAAACTAACATTGCCTGAAGCGATACCCACATCTTAAAGACCTCCTTGAACCTTCACTAGATATAACGTGATAAGAGAACATTTATAAGACATCGCTTCTGAATCTTACTAATATTATAAAGCTGAATGTTACGTTTATATGCGCTAATATCAGGAACTGCTGGATCGATTTTAAAGATTCTTAATAGGTGAATTGACAGACAAACATCCCGTTTTCCTCAAATTACTCCCGTTTCCGGCATTTCCTTGATTAAAACTATCATATGTTTTCCGTGTATCCCTAAATGGTATATGTATGTATGCAAAACCATCGGTATTCGAATATGGCAAAGCAATCGATAATTAATATTATATTGTTAGGAATCGAAGGGGGAATGTGTTGAATATTAGTTTGATCGTAATAAGAATGTACTGCGATTCTACACAATTGCCTGATTGATGTAGTCATCATCAGGATCATCATCAGCCCTATATTCCCACAGCTGGGACACAGGCCCCCTATGAGGGTTCCACCACGCTGGCCAAGTGCAGGTTGGCAGATGTCACATGTCGTCGAACTTTTGAACCTCGGACATGTCGGTTGCCTCAGAATATTTTCCTTCACCGTTTTAAGTATGATGTCAGGTGATAACAAATCATTAGACAAGACTATGAGTAAAGTGAGGGTAGTTGGAGGCAAATATTGAATTATCATTATACAAACACCAAGGCACAGTCCGTACGAATGCGCCCGTTTCAAAGCAAAGCGATGTTTTATAGAATACGATATCTGAACAAATTTTAACTGGAAAAGTGACAGCTATATTATGAGAGTTAGAAATTAAAGACTTCTTAACGGATTTTAAACGCGATTAATTCATTATATTACTTAACACGACGTTTCGAACACTTTACATTTAATTTCTAAATATTAATACTTGCGTAAAATCAAATACAAGAAAATATATGAGAATTAATCATTCGAAAAAAAAATGAAACCAGAAATTTCATCCAGCAATGTCGTTATTAGTTTTTATCGAACTACTACGATATTTTTTGTTAAATAATCCAAGTTCAAGCCTAGATTAAGTTGATACCGTTACGTCTAGACAGACTTTCGCATTTATAACGATGGTTTTTTGGCATCCTATATACGATACATATAATGTACAACTGACTTGAATCAAAAAGAGCAACTACTGAGTCTTGTCGGCTAATCTCTGTAGACACAGCTTTCAAACCGGTGGTAATTGGTAAAACTATGTTATGGTGATTCAAAGGTGCTTCTAAATAAAGTCTGTGTGTGTGTCCCGTGTCCCCCAGTGGGGTATGGGTCAGATGATATACATCTGTTTCACAGATCGATATTCTTTATGGATCAGCTTTCCGTCGGACACATTGTTTTTGTTGTCCGTACCCACCGGGATTTGAACCCCCTCTACCTCGGTTCTACGATCACGTGTTAACCACTGTACCGAGGAGGCGGTCTAAATAAAGTCTAATTGAATAAATAAAAGTTTAAGTTTGTTTTTGATGGTAATAGCGTTGTATAAGAGAGATTCAGAAAGCAGTTTGAAAAATTTGTTATTAACATGCCCATTCCAATTTTATTGTCAATATTTCTCTTAGTTATTTCTTTCTGTTTTTAGGCTTTCTCTATAAATCAAAATGTATCGTTTTCTTTATGTAATAATCATACCAGACGCTTTCGACTTACTCCTTAAATTTATTATTAAGAAATACGTAAATATATCTTTAATGTTTATAACAAAGCAAGGGAATTAACTATGTCAGAGAAAACTCATTGTATGTTATTTTGAATTAATAATAATTATAAATTAAACACATAATACCTGTAGAAGCGTTTACGCTGAGCTACGACGCCTACGCGGCTGCTACGGCGTAGCACGTGTAGGTTATCGTAGCTAATACAATGGTACCGTTGGATTATTTTAGAAGTGCGGGTTTATGATGATGTTTTGATTGAATTCCTTTTATTTATAATGATTTTATTTTATCAAGTGACCTTTTTTGAAGTCGGTTAATGCGAGATTACCCTAAAGCTTCTATTTCGAAATGCCGTAATGTTTTTTTTATAAATTTATTAAAGTAACTGTCTAAAATCTCACTCAACAAAAGCATTCGATTATTTTCAATTGATAAAAATATTTATGTTGGGATATTTGCTCAGTCCGTTTGTTTATTTAGGAACGTTTTAAACTCCCTATTGGTTTAAACTAGCTGCGAACCGTGACTGTGTTTGTTTTATTTGTAACCGTAGCATATTAATTGTTTAGTTATATCGTTACGCAGATGAAACCGCGGGGCGCAGTTTCATCTGCGTAAGTTCGCATCCCGTAGGAATATCGGGATAAAAAGTTGCCTATATGTTATATCAGTTGTCCAGCTGTCTACGTATCATTGCAATCGGTTCACTAGTTTTAGCGTAAAAGAGCAACAAATACACACACATCCTTATAAACTTTTGCATTTATAATATTAGTTATTGCGTTTGAATTTGCAGTACTATCAAATTAATTTCTAAATATCTATAAATATAAAAGAAAAGTGGTGTTAGTTACACTATTTATAACACAAAAAAAGATTAACCGATTTGGCTGAAAATTTAAAAGAAAAGGACATAGAAAAGTGTTTATCTCGGAAATCCAACGGAAACGGGAACATTCAAGGGAGTCTTTCATGCGACTATGCAGGCAAAGCCGCGGGCGGTAAGGTAGTTCATTATATAATACATTCGTAACACCGCAAACTAGAAAATACCACGGCTCAACGCATCAACTACTATAAATTTATTACGCTTTCTTCACACCTTCATCCAGACATTTAAAATATAAATTTATTTTCTTTTGTATCTGAGTAACGTTAAAATATATATTAGCGGAACAAAAGTATCAGATTTTGTATTTCTTGAAATATTTAGTCTGAATATCAGACTAAATATTTCAAGATATTTCAAGATAAGATAGTGGAAATAAAAGAAAGAAAAAACATGTTTTTGTCATTTTTTGTATATCTCTACAACTTTTACTAAATATAGTTTAAATAAGAAAAAAACACGCTTATATATTCTATGAATTGGTAGAAAAATATTTTATATACATGATTGAGTTTGAGTTTGAGAAGAAATATTACAAATTTCAAAGCACGGTTACAAAAACGTTCTACGCCACTGCTACGCTGGCTACGAGCTACGAGATTGCTACGGGAGAATGTAGAGGCATTTAATAATGACATTGCTACGATGCAAGGTCAGTTAAAATTGGTTCAATGCTGAATGAGCGAATACTGTTAAAAATTAAACGGTTTTAAACCGGGTTTTAGATGAGAAAAATTTTTTTTAACACCGAAATATATGAGTAAATTTATTATGTTTCCCCGTAAATAATAACTAATTTGAATTGTTTTTGTTTTAATTTAAAGCCCAGAGTGTATTTAATACGTTATTTTTATAAAGTACTTTAGGGACACAACTTTAACCTATTTCTCAACAGGGGTTTATAACTTGAACATATTTCTTTAAATAAACCATTAATAGATTTCAACATCTAATCAGTATATATACTTAAATATATGTATTTATCAGTATAAATGGTGGATATGTGACCTTTTTCCTTATCCATCCCAGTGCTATCCTTTCTTCCTCTCGTCAACCGTTCACCCAGTTAATAGTTATGAAGTAATAAACATAAAAACACAGTCAATTGAGGACTCCTCCGTCTTCTGAAGCCGGTTAAAAAAAAATTAAAACAGAAAATTACCATTTCACCCAAATTAAATGTCAATCCCACAACCTTTTCTACAACTAGATAATTACGAAAAACATATTAACGTATTAAAACATTTCACATTAATAAATCGCGTATTTCGCAAACAAAAAAACCAGCACCGACAAAATAAACAATTAACTTTCCTTTCAACTTCTAAACATTTACTATTTTGCGAATAAACGAACAAAGAAATGTAATTTTTTACGGCCCCAAGCGTCTGTGTTACAAAGGAGAGTAGAAAATAAACGAATGTATAAAAATGAATTATTTACCTAATTTATGGGAAGTCACTCACACAAACAAGGCAGCCGCTGGCAGTTTTTGGGTTCCTTTGGTATTGGGAAGCCTGGCTTCTTCGCACGGTTTTTATAATCTTAAAAAATGATGTTCAAAGATTCCATTACATACATACATACATACATACATACATACATACATAGATACATACATACATACATACATACATACATACATACATAGATACATACATACATACATACATAGATACATACATACATACATACATACATACATACATACATACATACATACATACATACATACATACATACATACAGGCTAAGCTAATAAAAGCGTGTTAAAAACGGCTCAGCTTCGCCCGTGTGTTATAACACTGTAGAATCATTAACTTATCCAATGGTGATTTTTTTTTAATTGGTTCAGCAGTTTCTCGGATTAGCGCGTTCAAACAAACAAACTCTACAGACTCACTACATAGTACAAAACGAAGTCGTTTTCCGCCATCTGTTTGTCTGTATGCTTCGATCTATAAAATTAAACAGATTTTGATGGGGTTTTTTAATAAATAAAGTGATTCAAGAGGAAGGTTAATATGTAGATTATATAGAAAAGGGCTGAAAGGGTTTTCCTTCGAGCGTGCGAAGCCGCGGGCATTAGCATGTCATAATCACACTAATATTATAAATGTGAAAGTGTGTGTGTGTTTGTCCGTCAATTGCGCTGAAACTACTGAACGGATTTTAATTAAATTTGGTATACAGACAGGATATGATCTGGCTTGGGTGATAGGATACTTTTTATCCCGATTATATGCTCCCTTGGGATAAAAAAGCAATCTTGATATCCGAGCGGAGCCAGGACGAGCGTCTAGTATATAAATAAAAGCCAGAAATTATGAACCTCTATGCACTGATACCTATTCGTTATATTAAAACGCTTGATAGAGGTTCATGCGTTTCGGCTGTCAGCACCAACTGCGTGTTAATCTTATATAAATTCTCGTGTCACAATGTTAGTCTCTATACTCTTCCGAAACGGCTTGACCGATTCCTCTGAAATTTGGTAAGCATATTGGGTAGGTCTGAGAATCGGCTAACATCTATTTTTCATACCACTAAACGATAAGAGTAAGGCAGAACAGCGTTTGCCGGGTGCAGCTAGTATACTATAATAATCTGTTTATTTGAATACACCGAATGTACACCTTTTTAATACAATCCTGGCGTGTTAGTGTGAAATCATGGTAGTGTATGACTTTACTCTACTGCGACGTTTCGAACACTTTACAGCGAGCGTGGTCACGGGGAGACTGAGATGTTATATTTCTTGAAGTTCATACAAAAATTGTTGTTTGCGAACTACCTCCACCTATTTCTCCGCAGTTGGTATGTTGAGTATTTTTCCGGATGTTGGTAGTCTATACTACCTATGCTGACCAGCCTATGCTGACAGTGTCTTCTAGTCTTGTCGTATGTCAAATAATCTTCTCTTTAGTTTTAGAGTCACTAAGGCGCTTTATTTCTGGGGCAAGACATAGCAGATTACCTAAGAGGTCCAGAATTTTTTTTTTTTTATGGCATAGGACCTGGTTTGTCGCCTGATGGTAAGCAGTACAACGGCTGCTCACTAATGGCATAAAAAGGCATAATTTAAAGTTTAATCGTGCCAAAAAAACCCATACCAAAGATGTCCCATAATTCTGATCTGATCCATAGGTTTTCATTTACCAATGATCTCCACTGAGAAGCCAGTCTAGGTCTTATAAATAACATTTTTTATACGTCGGCGCTCCATCACAGCGGGAAGATCAAAGACCGCTGTGGCCTACATCTGAACGAGTGTTTAAATTTACATATCACCTCTCTATCTCTGAGTATACTTAGGGTTGACTTGGGTCGTTTGATGGTTCGCAAATAGACTCTTTTAACCGACTTCTCGGAAGTGGTCATTGATTTAACATGGATGGTGGTATAACATATTTATTCGAACGGAGTTTAAATTTTACTATTAATTATTATAAAACATTATTTTTAAGCTGTTTATAAAAAAAAAAAATTAGCGTTTCCCCCGCTCGCCATAACGCACCCGCCAAAACAGCCGCGTCAATCGCTCATTGATAACTGTCAACTGTCAACTGTCAACTGTCAATTGTCAATAGTGCCTGGCCGGCGCGCCGATAAAAAAAAAATTAAAATGACACAACAAAGCGCGGGAACTAGGCCGGGCCATTTCGTTATGAAAATTACACTTGGCACTACGCCATTCCCAATATTTCAATAGCCATGTTGACTGTTCCAATTCTCCTATTGTTTGTTTCTTAAACTGAATAGTTATCGACACAAACGCGAAGGTTCGTTTTAATTTGGTGGAATGCTTTTATAAATGTATTTTATTATTTTGTGGTGTTATTAACTGATTGCTCGTATGAAAATGTACGAATTTGCTGAACAAAACATCGGATATTGTTACACGATACCTTCACTTTGATTACGCAAATGGTGTATAAATTAAATGAATAATAGTGTAATAAAAAGAAATTATAGCTCACTGCTCAGTAATATCTTTAAGCTAATAATAATGTATATCATGTTTTTTCTGGCAAATAAAAGTTTAATTTATTTTATTTTTATTTTATATCATTCGTATAATGCCTCAAATATTCTAATAAAATCTGCATATATATAAAAACTCAAAGGTGACTAATTGACTGACTGACATAGGGCTCTATCAACGTACAGCCCAAACCACTGGACGGATCGGGCTGAAATTTGGCATGCGGATAGATGTTATGACGTAGGCAGCCGCTTAGAAAGGATTTTGATAAATTCTACCCCCAAGATCAATAAATGGGGATGAAAGTTTGTACCATGAAAATTCATTGACCCGTAGTATGATGACCCGTGATAAAAATTCGATAAAATATAAACTGTGACACTCACAGATAACGCTATTTTCTATTGGTTAAATAATTTTTACAATTGTTTCAGTAGATTCAGAGATTATACCCTACAATATCAAAAACTTATATATTCACAAACTGTATCTCTTTACTAGCGGTCCGCCCCGGCTTCGCTCGTGGTACATATATAACCTAAAGCCTTCCTCGATAAATGGGCTAGCTATAATACAAAAAAAAATTCACGAAGGACCAGTAGTTCTTGAGGTTAGCGCGTTCAAACAAACAAACGAACTCTTCAGCTTTATAATATTAGTATCGATTAGTATATAAGCAGTCAAAGAACCTAATGTCAATTTCTAGGAAACTTCGAACGTCGAAAATAATTATATAAATAAAAAAATACTTTTTTCGCTGTATGCAGTACATAACTAAAACCCAAAATATCAGTCCGAAAACCGCCTCCATTGCTGAAGTCGGCTATAAATACTTTTTTACTTGAACTCAGCTGGTTCTGTAGTTAAATACAAACTGAATTCACATCCGTTATTTAAACAGCGCGAGGCTTATTCCGACTTCGGGTTTTTCAAAGTTTTTCCGGTTTGTTTAACTTCGAAAGTTTTTGAAAACCTTAACCTGTACCAAATTGTTTAGGGGCCTGTTTAATTTAATTTTATATTTGATTTTTTGATGGTTCGTTACTAGCCTCTTTTTGTTTTTTACTAGTGGCCCGCTTCGGCTTCGCCCGTGGTACGTATATAGCCTATAGCCTTCCTCAATAAATGGGCTATCTAACACTGAAATAATTTTTCAAATCGGTTCCAGAGGTTAGTGCGTTCAAACAAACAAACTCTTCAGCTTTATAATATTAGTATATACGTCATAGCGGGCAACTGGTTGTTTGTCTGATGGTAAGATATCACCACCACAAAAGCATTCAGAGGTAAAGCTTCTGCGTATGCGCTGCTCGCTTTTAAGCAGAAAGGGATAAGGAAAGGATTGACGAATAAAAGTAATCTGGGAAGGGTGAGGAAAAGGAAACGGGCCTTCGGCAACCCACTCACCGAACGAAACACAGTAGCATGCCATTATTTCACGCCGGTCTTCAGTCCTCCACTTAAAAGCTTACTATCGCGAGTCCATATTTGTAATTTTCAACAACATTCCGACATAGGCTACATCTAAGGCACTACGCGAGTGCCGTCTCGGCCTCCAGCTAGTATATAAGTATATATACTAGTATTATAAAGCTGAAGAGTTTATTTGGTTGAACGCGCTAATCTCAGGAACTACTGGTCCGATTTGAAAAATTCTTTCAGTGTTAGATAGCCCATTGGAAAGGCTATATATGTACCACGGGCGAAGCCGGGGTAGACCGCTAGTAGATATTATAAAACCCACTTCTTCATCACGTAATCTCTATTAATACTAGAACAATTCTACCCCAATTAGAGAGTATGCCAGTCGTTCTTTGCGCTTTGAAAAGATTTTAAATTTCATTTCAGAACTTTCTCGAAGGCTCTAAAAATTTATCGACATAGCTTTGATAAACTGAATGGGTACAAGCTGGTATTAAGATGTTCTGTCTAGAATTATTGGGTTGGGAGTAATTGGTGTTTATTTAGCATTGTCAGCCGACTTCAAAAAAGGAGGAAATTGCTGTATTCTCTTTGGTTTTGTCGATAACTCCGTGGATTTTCAACCGATTGGTGAGATTTATTTATGTATTCATTCGTTATTGTACATTTTGACAAAACAAATTAAAGGCGTACGCGTAAAAGAAAAATTGTACAAAATAAGCCTTATGGCTAAGCCTGATGGCCATCTCTGCCAGGCAAACTGTTATTGTATTTGATAGATAATTGTTGTCACTTAGTCCCATTTTAGAATCTTTAATGGTATCAGGGACGCTGATATTTTTATAAAACGGAATAATTGTATATACTTGCTGGAGACCGTGGTTTCACTCGCATGGTACTGCAAATATTACAACTATCATTATAAGTCATTAGCTCTCCGCCCGTCGCTTTGCTCGCATAATCACAGTAAATTAAAAGATGTCATGCATACATTTTTAGTATAGCGCCATCTATTGGAATTTATTGGAAATTGGATATATATAGGAATTTATAATTTTCCCATGGGAATGAGACTTTTACCAGCCAGTTTGCCAGTTACATAACTCCGTTGCAATGTGACAGAAGGACATACAAACTCATTAAGGCATTTATGTATTACTGAGGCTAATCTAAGTCTGGACTAATACTGTATATGTATTAGTCCAGATTTAGATTATCTGGACCAATACTGGACTATAAATGCTGAGAAGTTTGTTAATCTATTTATCTCTTACGCTTTCACGTCAAAACTTTAATACCAATTTGGATAAAATTTACAATGAAAATATTTTCAATTCCAGATTTAAATACTAAATACGTCCGGATGGTAATGTCGTAATATTATGTAAGAATAAATAAATTGTTTATAAACATGTAACGAAGACATTCATTGTTATATAATGAATAGGAATATACGACATTCTATTTATTTGCCTATATTTTATGAAAGGAGTAGAAAAATAATAAACGTCATGCATATTACATATTTTATTATTCAACTGATTTCGCTCTTCGGACGTGACCCGCATAGCGGCCATCTTGTTGTCAATTGGTACAGAAAATATGGCGGGAAATATTTTCCGTCTAATATAGTTTTGTCGTTTGTAACTAGAGTTGATATAGACAATGATTATTTCTTGTAAATTAGTTCACTTTGACTGGTTGTATATAATTTTATGTGCTAGTGGTCCGCCCCGGTTTCGCACGTGTACCTTTTTTTTTTTTTTTTTTTTATGTCACAGTCGGCAATGGAGCTGGTGGGACGCCTGATAATAAGCGCTACCACCGCCCATAACCATTTGCAGAGGCGTAAAGTCGATTACAGACCTTACGCCTCTACAAATGGATTGCCGACTTTAAATTGGGAAGGGATTAAGAAAGGATTGGCGAGAGGAATAAAGGAAAGGACTGGAAAGGGGAAGGAAAAGGATATGGGCCTCCGGCTCCCCCACTCACCGAACGAAACACAGCAAAATGCTATTTCACGCCGGTCTTCTGTGGGGGTGTGGTACTTCCCCGGTGCGAGCTGGCCCAATTCGTGCCGAAGCGTGCTCGACTACCACATACAAAATACATTTTTATATTTGTTCGCATTGGTGGATAAGGTGTGTTGTTGGTAAACGAACAGGACCGCCCATAAACATTGGCAGAGGCTGCACCAATGCAAATGGATCTCCAACATTAATAGATAAGGGATCAGTAAACGATTGGTGGCAGGAACAAAGGATTGGGAAGGGTAAGCACACTCAGCGTGTTTTAGTTTTCAGACATAAAAAACATACTTTTTTATCTTTCTTAAATAGCGTATTTGCTTCTGGGATCTCTTTACAAAGATATATTGTTGTCAAAAGGGAGGAATGAGATGAATAATAAATGGAAGTTGTTTATCAATACGCTAACCCTTCTAGTGTCATCTTTTTAGGGTTCCGTATTCGATGGGTAAAATTGGATCCTATTAGAAGACTTCGCTGTCCGTCTGTCGGTGTAAGCATATCTTATGAATCTGAATATATGTAACTCAAAGGTGACTGACTGACATAGTGATCTATCAACGCACAGCCCAAACCACTGGACGGCAGAATTTTTTGGGACAGAATTTTTTTTCTACTTAAATTGTCGTGTCTTTGTTTATAGTTTTCTTATTTTCTTCTTTGTAATGTTCAGTGTTTTGCCTTTATTGTTAGTTCTTATGTATAAATAAATGTTTATATCTATGGCTAGTTGTTGCTTGTAGCTTCACCCGCGCGATCTTTATGACTTTTAGTGGTATACGCTGTCATCCCCTTGGGGGTAGAATTTACCAAAATCCTTTCTTAGCGGATGCCTCCGTATAAACATCTATCTGCATGCAAAATTTCAGCCCAATTCGGCGCGCAGTTTGAGTTGTGCGTTGATAGATCACTGTGTCAGTTAGTCACCTTTGAATTATATATATTTACCAGCTACGCTCCGCGGTTTCACCCGCGTAAGTCCGTATCCCGTAGGAATATCGGGATAAAAAGTTGCCTATATGTTATTCCAGTTGTCCAGCTGTCTACGTACCAAATTTCATTGCAATCGGTTCAGTAGTTTTTGCGTGAAAGAGCAACAAACATACACACATCCTTACAAACTTTCGCATAATATTAGTAGAACGATTATTTTGATTATTTTGCAAATAGTGTTTCGCTTAGGTATGTCACGGAACCCTTGTGGCGCCCAACTCGCACTTGACCGATTTTATGTAAAATGACACCTTGACACTGGCGAGAGCCATCACTCACTGTCATAATTGGGAAAAAATAAATGTTTGTCAGATCCGTTATTATTAACTAGCTGCGCCCCGCGGTTTCACCCGCGTAAGTCTGTATCCCGTAGGAATATCGGGATTAAAATTGTCTATATGTTCAACCAGTTGTCCAGCTATCTACATACTAATTTCATTAGAATCAGTTCTTTAGTTTTTGCGTGAAAGAGCAACAAACACACACACATCCTTACAAACTTTCGCATTTACAATATTAGTAGGATAGGACTAGTTCGCCCCGTGGTACATATATAGCCTGTGTCACTCAGTGAAATTGCATCTGATGTTGAAAAAAAAAATTTGAAATCGGTCCAGCGGTTGCATGCAAACGTTACATACATACAAAAATATAAGTGTCCTTATAATATTGCGTGTGGATGAGGTGTGGAGGAGGCTCGTATTAATCCTTTATTCCCATTTCAATCCTTTTCTTTCCCATTTACAACCAAACCCTAGGTAGACCATCAACCGCCACCAGCTCAATTGCTCTTACATAAAAATCAGACGTTGAATATCACAGAAACCGTAGCAAACGCTTATAAAGTTACACCTGCGGCGTTGGATTCCAGCCAATACCAGTATTAGCATAAATTATATTCACTGGAGTCTGCAATTCCAAAGTTTCGGCTAGCGGTTAGGTTTTTTCCCCAGCTTCAAACGGTATAAGACAGGAAGTTTATGCTTCAGCACGAATTGGGGCAGCTCGCACCAGGAAAGTACCACACCCCCCCCGAAAACCGTGAAATAATAGCATGGTGTTGTGTTTCCTACGGCAAGTGAAAACCGGAGGCCCGTTTTCCCCACCAGGACCCTTCCCAGTCCATCTCTCCAGTTATCAATCCTTTCGTTATCCACTACTCCTTAAACGCTGGTAGCGTGTTCGCAGAGGCACCATACCTCTGCTCTGTTCATGGGCGGTGGTGATCGCTTACCATCAGGCGAACCACCAGCTCAGTTGCACGCTAATATAAAATCAGCCCTACTTTGAATAGAGGTTAGCTTCGTATCTATATATTGAGAAATTTACCATTTTCAGTACCTATTAAATAACAAAACTTTAATAGTGTTTCTAGTGTTTGATTTTACGCGAGTATTATACATTTAGAAATTTAAGATATTTTTCTCCCCGTGACCACGCTCGCTGTAAAGTGTTCGTAACGTCGGGTTACTAATATAATGAATAAATCGCGTTTAAAATCCGTTAAAAATTCTTGAATTTCTAAATAACTTTAATAAATTAATTACCACACCCCAATTCTCGGGGGTGACAATACCCCTTTGAATATAAAGTAGGGGAAATAAATAATTATAGCATGTTAGGTGGAATTTTTATGACTAATTGCCGCCTCGAATGGTATAACTGCTAGTTAATTTGATTTTCTTTTTAACCGAATTCCAAAATGAGGAAATTATTATGATAATAATAATAATTTCATTTATTCGAGCAACTATCAAGACTCATTTTGTTAGTAACAATATGCTTAAAAACTATGTTAGTACATTGAATTAAAAATTATCCTATTCTATTCTATACCATTGATGCGAATAATTTGCAACAATGGTTTACATATAAACAATCTAATCTACTTGCAATACATTTTAAAATTGTATTGGGACTGCCAATTCGACTGATTTTTTTTTTTTATATTTTTGATCCTTTTTTATAGAAATTTAGTCTAGTTCCGACAATTTGAAGGCAGTTTATTGTTTTTTGCTAAAATAATCATTTTTATCATCTTGTGTGATTATATATCACGCAAATAGAAGTGCTGATTTTGACAGGATTTTTAAGGGATCAGTAATTTAAAGACTGTCAATTTTATTTTAATTCACGTAGACTTTTCAAAAAAGGTAATATTTCTAAAAAACCTAGAGGCTGTCTTTTCCTTTCACTAGGCAGGCGAAGCCGCGGGCGGAAAGCTAGTTAATTACATAATGGCCTATTATGTCATGGCCTCATTACAGGGGTGGTGGGGGTTTAATCAACATGACAGTGAAGGTTACAGTATTAAATTGAATAAATCAAGCGTCATACCCACAAGGCATAGGGGTTAGCGATAAATTTGTGTTTAATTACCAACTACAATAAACAACTGGCCTAGGAATCTTGCTGAAAGATTGTCCAAGGAAAAACTCTGCCTACGCGTGTTGGGCAGAGTTTTCGTTTGATACAATAGAGTTTGAACTTTACTGCCAGGGCATAAAGTGTTAATTTAAATGAATCTCGCTCAAATATGAACAAAAAACTAGAACAAATTTATATGGGATCACATGGGAGGAAGCTTTCAAATAGAAACGAATCATCGTTAGTCGAAAGGTCAGAAACCCAAAATATACAATGGCGCCGTAACGCGTTACGTAAAGAAGTGGTTTCCACCCTTTAAGAACGTTATTTAACGTTAACGAACTTTAAAAAACATTACAAAGTATTTACTATAAAATTTAAATAAAAAAAAAGGTGTGTGTGCGATTCACACATGATAGAAGTGAAACTTCAATAAATCGTCAAAAGAATGAATAAAATAGTATGTATATTTCTGTCTCATTCTTTGCCGGCTTCATTCTACACATTTTTGTATTTCTGTCTCTTACCTGCCGTTTTTCCGTTGCATCAGGTTTGAAATCACAACGATTCTAAAGAAGTTTCAATTCAAAAAATTGTGAGCCGTCACGGGACGCCTGACAGATGTTTAGATTATTTTGTAAGTAATACGCAGAAAAGAACAGACTGTGATAGGACAGAATATTACAACGTACACACTACTGCGTATAGACTGTGTATATATATACCATCGTATAGCGTGGACGCGTCGCCACGGCATGCGTCGCCACGCCAGAAATCGGTTTTACGTGCGGCTATAGATGTTTCACATCAAAAACCTCTTATGACTTGTACCGCACCCCAGTCCCTTTGTATCCCTTTGATGTAGCCGCGACAGCTTCTAACTTACCGACAATTTGTTAGTCTTTCAACCGTATTGGGGCGTTATATTTAGCGATGTCCCCTTGTGGGGTATGGGGCAGATATTTCGATGATCCATTTTGCTTATACGGTAGTCAGCTTGTGGAAGTTTTTTCAAATTAGGTTATAGCGCAGGAATTAGCTTCTCAACCGACGTCCCAAAAGGTTATTTGACGTTTGAGAAAATGTAAATTCTTAGTAGCACATAACTGCGATGTCTTCTCATTACAGTCTAACGGAAAATAATGCGTTAAATTGTAAACAATTATAATATGTTGATAGTTAACAATGTCGCGAAATAGATTATAGTATGACGGTTTTTTAAGCCACTGAGCTGGTGGTTCCCCTGATGGTAGGCGATCACCACCGCCCGTGAACAGAGCAGAGGTAGTGCCTCTGTGAATATTTGAGTAGCAAGGGTAAAGGAAAGGATTGTCTATTAGAAATATTGCCACAAACAACAGAATAGCTGTCTAGTCTATACACTAGCCTCTGTAATTTATGGTCTCACTCGAACGTCAGTTACCATAGACTAATTGTTACGCCGTTTTTTTAATTAACACCAATGTAAATATTTTCATTTTCCTTGACCGCTTCGGCAATAGTTTATTTAACGTTTGCGTAATGAGTTTTTGGTGAAGCGAAAAACGGTTGTTTTTAAACGACTTAAAATAAATTCGACTGAGTTTTTCGTTTGTTTATATATTAACTGGGTGAACCGATGTTGTTGATTCTTTTTCTATTTGAAAGCTGACGCCTTCCGTGTAGTGCAATTTAGTTCTGACAATTGCAAGCTATACGCATAAAGCTATACGCTTTTTGTTGAAATATTTATTTGTTTATTGTATTTGCATTTTAAATCTTATTTTAACTAGCTGTTGCCTCACGGCTTCGCCTGCGCGGTCTTAATAAATTCATACAAACTTCCATCCCCTATTTTATCCCCTTGGGAGTAGAATTCATCAAAATTCTTCCTTAGCTGATGCCTACGTCATAACATCTATCTGCTTGAGAAATTTGGAAAGAATAGAAAAAATTCGATCACGAGATGGGATTCGGCCACCCGTGATCCGACCCCAGCAATCGAATTCCTTCTACTCTTCCGGTTTTTATATTCCTTAGGGACACACCAATTCTATTCTCAAATCTATTCTTTCAAAATTTCTCATTTATAAAGCATTTCAATGCTATAAACTAAAAGTTAAATCTATCCGCATGCCAAATCTCAGCCCGATCCGTCCAGTGGTTTGGGCTGTGCGTTGATAGAGCCCTATGTCAGTCAGTCACCTTTGAGTTATATATATTTAGTTGCATTATGTTGCTTTTTGCATAAATAGTTTTACTCTTAAGTTCACATTATAACAGTATTGTTAACTTAAACAATTTATAAAGAGGGTAATTTCAAGAAGATGCACTTCAAGTTATTTTAAGTTACAAACTTATTTCATTTCAATTTCAAAGAATTTATTTAGACGAAGTTTAATTAATGTTTAAAACGAATGACAGTTGTTTTAAGTTTCAAGTTATACCTGGCTTAGTGCTTCATATTAAAATCTAGATGTATTTAAACCGAATGCTTTAAATTGTTTTCCATATTTACATCTAGTTGCCATGGTAACGCCTTGAGCTAATATTGTTTTACTAATAAAGTTTGTAAGGATGTGTGTGTTTGGATGTGAGTATCGTATATGAGTGGAAGAGTAAATAATTAAGATTTTTGACGTGACAACGTCTTAAATTAGGTTGCGGCTCGGAGGCACTTATGAAAAAGGTAACGTTACGATGAGTCACCGAACTATGATCGGTCCGCCGCGCGCGCAGCACTAGAGAATTAGGCGCATTGAATCGGCGCGTGCTTGTGTCTCTGTCTCTGTCTTTTTAGTAAACAAAATATATTTTCTATAGTTAAAATTTGTGCAATTCTTATTTTCATTCAATTCCTTGTTCCTATTGTGCTATTTAATAATATTCATATCAATAAATATTCTACCGAGAAAAAGACGTTGTCACGTAAAATCTTCGCCCGTAAAACCGACTTTACAGGCAACCATTTTTTATTTGAACATCAGCTTTTGTCCCTTCGCTGCAAACTAAGTTACCATCAAATTGTCCGATCTGGACCAAATTTTAATAAGACCGTATGGGGCGTACAAACTTTCAATAAAAAAAAATAAATAAAAACCGATTCACCCTTTAAAAAGTTGTGAAGGGACACACACAAAACCATACAATCGTACTAAAAATAAATGTCTGTGTTAAAATAAATGTTTTTCTTTATTTATTTCTTTCTTTCTTTCTTTCTTTCGTTACTAATAACCTCCTTTTTTTGAAGTCGGTTGAAAATTACAAATATTCCTTCCTTCCGCTTTTTATAAACTTACAAGTCTTCACCCGCGTAAGTCCGTATCCCGTTGGAATGTCATAATAAAAAGTTGCCTATATGTTATTCCTGTTGTCCAGCTGTCTACGTATCAAATATCATTGCAATCGGTTCAGTAGTTTTTGCGTGAAAAAGTAACAAACATACACACATCCTTACAAATTTTCGCATTTATAATATTAGTAGGACTTTTGCATTCATAATATGATTAGAATTCTAGGAAGTAGGATAGGATAGGATACATATGCAATTTTTCCTTTATTCTAGACGAATCCGGAGCGGACAGCTAGTCTCATATATTACCCAGCACTAATTTATCACATTTATTAACTAACCAATCTAAATATTCATATTTCCAAAACTATATGCCTACAATCTAGGTTTCCTAGAATTCAAGTTAAGCCTGAATCAAACAATAGTTCTGCTGAACGATCGATTTTAAATAATAGCTCTCATTGTAGATTCGGTTGAAATGGTCGTACTGTTTATGAGAAATGCAAGAACAGATAAATCGGCTATTGACGAATCGAATCTATTGTTTTCTCGAAACTTCTTTGGTTCGAGAATTTAAATGCTTTCAGGCTGACTTCTGCGATTTTTGAGATTAGAAGTGAACGTATATCTATATATATAAAATTCTCGTGTCACAGTTTTCGTTGCCAAACTCCTCCGAAACGGCTTGACCGATTCCTCTGAAATTTGGTAAGCATATTGGGTAGGTCTGAGAATCGGCCAACATCTATTTTTTATCCCGATATTCCTACGGGATACGGACTTACGCGGGTGAAACCGCGGGGCGCAGCTAGTTATATATAATATTATACTAATGTTATCAAATTTTCTATTAGATACTGTATTAATGCACAGCATGCAATATATATATATAATAAATTATATATAACAAAAGCAGTGGTGACTCAGTGGTGAGAACCTCGGACTTCAAAATCGATACGTCAGGGTTCGAGGTACGATGTCCCTTCCCAAGGTCAGGTCTATCTTCATACAAAATTTCATCAAAATCGGTTCAGTGGTTTAGGTGTATAAGCGTAACAGACAGACAGACAGAGCTACTTTCGCATTTATAATAATAGTGGGGATTATCGCAAATACTATCCGGGCGGAGCCGGGGCGTGCAGCGTTGTTTATTGAATTATCAGCTAGCGATGGCGTTTGGTTTTTGTTTATCCGTTTTGGAGAGTTGTAACAAGAGATAGACTTAAATGTTTTTTTTAATAGATTTTGTTTTGTATTAGATTTAAATTTTGCTATAATATTTAGGACACTTTTAATTAGCTTAACTTGTATGTGTGTATGTACCCGACTCGTTTAGACTCGATTTTACTTCAAACGGACAGATTGAACTCAAACTCTGTACACTTATCGCGGATCGGTGACAATACAATAGTTTCATGAGTTTATCTTATTATACTGATTAAGATCGCTAGGATTCAATAATTTCCTTACGTATAAGGTCAACCCGCACTTGGCCAGCGTGGTGGATTATGGCATGAACCTTCATAGGAGGCCTGTGTCCCAGCAGTGGGAACATGTGTGGGCTGATGATGACTCTGTGTAAGAGCCAAGTTCATTCATTCATCATCAGCCCACACATCTTCCCACTGCTGGGACACAGGCCTCCTATGAGGGTTCAGGCCACAATCCAGCACGCTGGCCAAGTGCGGGTTGACCTTATACGTAAGGAGTGTCTATGTCTCTGTCTTTCTCGAGCGTTCTTGGCGTAATATTCATATCAATAAATATTCTACCGAGAAAAAGACGTTGTCACGTAAAATCTTCGCCCGTAACCGACATTACAGGCAACCATTTTTTTTTTATATTTTTATTTGAAACATCTATAGCCGCACGTAAAACAGATTTCTGGCGTGGCGACGCATGCCGTGGCGACGCGTCGCCACGCTAAATGATAGTGTATATATACAGTCTATATGCAGTAGTGTGAACGGTGTAATATTTTATTTTATCATTATGACTTATGTAGTTCCTATCACACTCTATTCTTTGCATATCTCTTATATATAAAATTCTCGTGTCACAATGTTAGTCTCTATACTCCTCCGAAACGGCTTGACCGATTCCTCTGAAATTTGGTAAGCATATTGGGTAGGTCTGAGAATCGGCTAACATCTATTTTTCACACCACTAAACGATAAGAGTAAGGCAGAACAGCGTTTGCCGGGTGCAGCTAGTTAATTTTATAAAATAATGTCGATGATTCACATCTGCCAGGCGTCCCGTGACTGCGATAAAAAACACACATTTTTTATCTATATTTATTTTAGAGTTGAGTGAGAAAATTACACAGAAGGACGAAACATATAAGAATGATTGATTATAAACATAGCTTAAGGCCCCGGTTTCGCCCGGACAGTTATGAAAAGGATCGAGTCATGTGGGGATTTCCGGAATATTATCCTTTCTTAGGGCGGTTTTTTGTAACGAATTTTATCCAATACGATTTAGGAGTTTTAGACATAAAGACAGACTGAGTTACGCAGTCATAATATATAAACACATACTCAAACAGATTCTTATAGAAGCACTTTTGAATCGTCATAACACAGTTATAACATTTACCACCGGTTCGGAAGGCAGTTTCTACAGAGAAGAGCCGGCAACAAACTCTGTAGTTGCTCTTTTAAAATGATTTCTAGTGATAATATAATATACTAGCTTCACCCCGCGGTTTCACTCGCGTAAGTCCGTATCCCGTAGGAATATCGGGATAAAAAAATACCTATATGTTATTCCAGTTGTCCAGCTGTCTACGTACCAAATTTCATTGCAATCGGTTCAACAGTTTTTGCGTGAAAGAGCAACAAACACACACACATCCTTACAAGCTTTCGCATTTATAATATTAGTAGGATAGGATTAGTAGAATGATGTAGATGTGTATTTTTAGTCGTTATATGCCCCATGCCCCACTGGGGGACACTCCCTCAGTAACCAAGTATACCTTATTCGTGATATAGGGTAATATGATAAGGTATCATGCAATTACTAAAGCCTGTTTGTATAACACGCTAGGCGATGTTTTTGCTTTTTATGTAAACATCGTTTGAACTGATTAATCTATTGAGAAAGAAAGACAGAAAGATAAAGAAAGAAAGAAAAAAAACATTTATTTAGAGACAATAAGACAGGAAACATAAAATATTTAATAACATTAAATTTATATAAACCCGGACGCCATCTTGTGCGGGCGGCCATTTTGAATTTGAAATTTTCCAGTATTTTTATTTATTTATTCTTTATTTCCAGTATTTTTATTTATTTATTCTTTCAAAATATAAAAAAGAAATAAAATTTAACAAAAACTAGTGCAAATGGCGGCCTTATGGCTAAAAGCCATGTCTACCAGGCAACCGTTAATATATTACTAGTACAAGCTTCTTTTGATATCCATGTTGATGGAGTTGTGAAGAAAATTAGAACCCCATTGATCACAAAACAGCTGGTCTTCCGGAGGAGGTTTTCAATTCGATTGTTTTTTTCGCTTGTAACCTCATTACTTTTGACTGGATGCTATGATTTTAGTGATTCCTTTTTTAATGAAAGCTGGTGTCTCCCGTGTGGTGGTAAATTTGGTCTAGTTCTAACTTGTGTATTATATATTAAATTTGAATATTATATAATTGACTAACTCCGCCCCGCGGTTTCAGCCGCGCAAGTCCGTATTCCGTAGGAATATCGGGATAAAAAGTTGCCTATGTGTTATTCCAGTTGTCCGGCTGTCTACGTACCAAATTTCATTGCATTCGGTTCAGTAGTTTTTGCGTGAAAGAGCAACATACTTAAAAACTTTCGCATTTATAATATTAGTAAGAATTAATTTAATTTAATTATAAAATCTGCGACTGGCATAACAACATCGTTAGGTGATGATTCGTAAACGATAACAGGCTGTTCGCCCCGGCTTCTCCCGTAGTACATATATATGTCCTTGTCAATGAGTAAGTTGCAGTTTTCCAATGGTGAAAGAATTATTAAAATCGATCCAGCAGTTTTTGCGCTAACGTTACAAACACACAAAAATACAAAAGGTCCATCATTATAATATTAGTGTAGATAGGAGAAGTATTTAAAGCAGAAAAAAATCTCATAAGAATTTGCGAAAACACTTTTTTACAAATTATCCGCAAACCATTTGAAAGCTTTAAAAATAACATAGCATAGCTAATGCCCTGGTATACGAGCCTAACAGTTATTTAACACGCGATTAAGTCACGTGAAGTTACAATAATCAAATATATTATTTTTAATTATTTCACTTCGCCATATTTCATTACTTATAACCGTTGTGTATATATTATAATTAAATGTTTAAAGGCTGCGTGCGAGAGGGACGGATGGATTGGTGGATGATGTGTGCGAAAGAGAGAGATTATGGGTACATTAAAAGCTATGTTAGTATAATGTTTAAAGTAGTGGTTAAGGTTTCCAATAAAAATTGTTTTTTTTCATAAAAGGCATAAATTTAAAATGAAGAATCATCAAAATTGGTTCAGCCAGTCGAAATATACTAATTTTTATTAAGTAAACAAACCAAAAAAATCCGTCGAATAAGAGACTTTTTTGAAATCGGTTTAAACAGCTTCAATTATTGTGGAATTAAACAAGAAATATAATAAATATAATACTGTTTTAAATTAATATATTATATAATTAGATTTTATTCTGATTTCGTTAGATCCAGACATCTCATACTAATACGTACTGCACTATCCCCAAGCTGGTCTCCTGTGGGGGTGTGGTAGCTTCCCCGGTGCGAGCTGGCCCAATTCGTGATGAAGGTCTCTTTTATTATGGACTGGCTGCGCCCCGCGGTTTCACCCGCGTGAGTCCGTATCCCGTAGGAATATCGGGATAAAAAGTTGCCTATATGTAATTCCAGTTAACCAGCTGTCTACGTACCAAATATCACTGCAATCGGTTCAGTAGTTTTTGCGTGAAAGAGCAACAAACACACACATCCTTACAAACTTTCGCATTTATAATATTAGTAGGATTAGTAGGATGTCACTCAGCGAAGTTACAGATTTCTAAAGGTCAAAGAATTATTAAATCAGTTCAACGGTTCAATGGTTTTCGCGTGAAAGATTTACAAACATACAAAAGATCCAACCATTCATCTATCCTTTAACAAAATGCTTCCAGTTTAATACCATACTAAATAACAAAACCCAATATCCCACAACATATCCACACAGCTATAATCTCGCACACCCATCCAAAACCCGACCACGCGTGCCAGCGCTTGCCAATCAATATTTTAAATCATTTAAAAACATCTCATATACAATTATTACTGAAAAATTTATAACCATCGCCGTCTCTGTCACACACGCGGCGCGGTATAGACTTCGACCCGTTATCCGTCTCGCTCGTTTGACGCATGCGCACTGCGGACTTCTTTGTTAGATGGAGTATATATTATAGGTATGTATAGAATTGAATAGTTGATGTTAGCAATGAATTCTATTTTATACACGTCTCTCGACCCGGAATTGCTTGTGTTTTGATGACTTTTTTGTATTTACGAATATTATTTAAGAGTATGGGAGATATCCTATTGAAATTATAAAACAGTATGTGTTGATGGATGTTTGTGTCTATTTCAAAACAACTTATCGTATCCGAATGAAATTTGGTACATACGTACATCCATCCATTCTTATAAACTTAATTAAATATGTGGTAGTCGAGCACGCTTCGGCACGAATTGGGCCAGCTCGCACCGGGGAAGTACCACAGCCCCACAGAAGACCGGCGTGAAATAGCATTCTGCTGTGTTTCGTTCTGTGAGTGGGGGAGCCGGAGGCCCATATCCTTTTCCTTACCCTTCCCAGTCCTTTCCGTTATTCCTATCGCCAATCCTTTCTTAATCCCTTCCCGAAAAGTCGGCAATCCATTTGCAGAGGCGTAAGGTCTGCAATGGACCTTATGCCTCTCCAAATGTTCATGGGCGGTGGTAGCGCTTACCATCAGGCGTCCCACCAGCTCCATTGCCGATTGTATCATAAAAAAAAAACTATCGGGTTTATAATATTAGTAGGGCTAGGATCTTACAACAAGGAGATCTGTTTTAAAAAAACAAAACTCATGTTAAGCGCATTTTCTTTCCATATATACTAATATTATAAAGCTGAAGAGTTTGCTTGTTTGAACGCACTAATCTCAGGAACTACTGGTCCGATTGGAAAAATTCTTTAAGCGTTGATAAAATAGCATTCATTTACTCTGAGAGTTATCAATTACGATCTTTGTATATAATTTTATTTTATTCATAAAGGTACCTTACAGCTATTAATAAGATAATTATTCTAATGATATATGAGATACGCCAATTATAAGGCACACCAATAACCAGTGGCGTAGCTAAGGGGACAAGGGCCCTGGTGCATAGGGAAAGAATTGGGCCCTCCTCCTCTCTTTCCGCCTTCCTCCCCTAATTCAAAGCTGAGGTTAGAGGGCCCCCTGAGCTCCGGGGCCCTGGTGCACTGCACCACCTGGCCCTGATAGCTACGCCACTGCCAATAACTGAAGAATTGTGTACAAAAACTATGCAAAAACTAAAACTTCCCTTATCTACACTAATATTATAAAGAGGAAAACTTTGTTTGTTTGGTTGTAATGAATAGGCTCAAAAACTACTGGACCGATTTTAAAAATTCTTTCACCATTCGAAAGCTACATTATCCACGAGTAACATAGACTATATATGTACCACGGGCGAAGCCGGGGCGAACAGCTAGTGTAAAATAAAGTTACAGGTAAACTTAAATACAATTACTTATTTACAAACAATATAACTAATACAATAACATTAAAGACGAGTAAAATTCAAAATTGTTTATTTGGAACGATGACACCCATAAAAGCTTGTTTAGCTAAAGTAGCAGCTTGTTTAGCTAAAGTAGCAGCTTGTCTAGCTAAAGTAGCAGCTTGTTTAGCTAAAGTAGCAGCTTGTTTAGCTAAAGTAGCAGCTTGTCTAGCTAAAGTAGCAGCTTGTCTAGCTAAAGTAGCAGCTTGTCTAGCTAAAGTAGCAGCTTGTTTAGCTAAAGTAGCAGCTTGTTAAGCTAAAGTAGCAGCTTATTTAGCTAAAGAACAGGAATAAAACAAAAACAAAATCGAAGCCTATTAATGTGACTGTGTGAGTGTCACTCACACTCACACAGTCACATTAATGAGTAGTGTGTGTGTTTAAACAAACATAGATTAATTGAGTTAGCTTTCATCTAGAAGCACTTTTAAATCGTCATAACATTTAACATATACCCGGTACGAAAAGCAGTATATGCACAGAATAGCAGGCAAGAGACTCTGTAGTTGCTCATTTAAAACTAGCCGTGACCCGCGGTTGAAACCGCGTAAGTCCGTATCCCGTAGGAATATCGGTATAAAAAGTGCCTATGTGTTATTTCACTTGTCCAGCTATCTACGAAGCGAAATAGTATTATTATTCACCAATAGATGTCAGGAGAAAAAAAACACGAATAAAATACGAATATGACATTTTCTAAAAAAAATTCTAGCTAGATCGATTTATCGCCCCCGAAACCCCCTATATACTAAATTTCATGAAAATCGTTGGAGCCGATTCCGAGATTCCAATTATATATATATATATATATATATATATATATATATATATATATACTAGCAAACTCGGCGAACTCCGTTTCGCCACCAGATGGTTTCGTTTTTCCCGCTTTTCTGCAGAATTTTTTCCTGAATTTTCTTTGCCATAAACCTCACGGCGCCCGAGACCTTTCCAACGAATGCAAAACCGTGGAAATCGGTTCGTGCGTTCTGGAGTTATAGCGTCAGGAAGGAAAACCCGACTTATTTTTATATAGTAGATATATATATATATATATATACAAGAATTGCTCGTTTAAAGGTATAAGATTTTACATAGTGACTAGTTTCAACCCGCGACTTCGTCCGCGTGGAATAGTTATTTTGAGCTGACACTAACTCGTAGGAAGCTCTAAATAGGAAAAAAATTCCTCGATTTTGACATATTCTTCATTGGTCCGCTGATATTTGTCTTAGCGTGATGATATGGAGGCTTCCTCAATAAATGGGCTATCTAACACCGATTAATTTTTTCAAATCGGTTCAGCAGTTCCTGAGATTAGCACGTTCAACGTTCTGATATATCTACAAGACATTTATCGTGTATTATTAATTTTATAAGATTTTTAACTGTTGCCAGCATCACGTGATCAACACAAAATTTCATGGTATCATTTCATCCCCTATTTCATCCCCTTGGAGGTAGTATTCATAAAAAACCTTTTCTAACCAGATAAGTACATGATAGTGACTATCTGCACGCGAAATTTCAGCCCAATCGGTCCAGTAGTTTGGGCTGTGCGTTGATAGATCAACCAGTCAATCTACGTTTTATATTACAGAATTTCTTTTAATACTTATATCTTTTGTTTCAGATTCCACGGGCAGTGGGAAAGGGATGGACGCAGGTTAAGCTCCTCTCTTAAAATATATTGTTTCGCGTTTATTCGTAAAGAAAACCCATCATTTGTCCTATACCCCACTAGGAGATATAAAAACATTGATAATAATTTATTTTATGTACTAAAACATACATATTTAATAATATAGCGGACCGCCCTGGCTTCGCTTGTGGTACATATATAGCCTATGGCACTCGGTGAATTGCAGCTTTCTAATCGTGCAAGAACTTTTAAAATCGGACCAGCTGTTTTTGCGTGATAACGTTACAAACATACACAAATGTGAAAGACTAGCTACGCCCCGCGGTTTCACCCGCGTAAGTCTATATCCCGTAGCAATATCGGGATAAAAAGTTGCCTATGTGGTATTCTAGTTGCTCATCTATCTACGTACCAAATTTCATTGCAACCGGTTCATTACTTTTTGCGTGAAAGAGCAACAAACACACATCCTTACAAACTTTCGCATTTATAATATTAGTAGGATTCCTTATTATATTATTGGTGTAAAAACCTTTAGACATACCCAACGGTGAAGGGATTTTTGATATCGGTCCATTTGTTACTGAGATGAGCGCGCTCAAACACACAAACTCTTCAGCTATATAATATACTAGCTGTTGCCCGCAGCTTCGCCCGCGCGGTCTTAATAAATTTTCATGGTACAAATTTTCATGCCCTATTTTACCCCCTTGAGGGTAGAATTTATCAAAATCCTTTCTTAGCGGATGTCTACGACATAACATCTATCCGCTTGCTAAATCTCATCCCGATCCGTCCAGTGGTTTGGGCTGTGCGTTGATAGATCTCTATGTCAGTCAGTCACCTTTGAGTTATATATGTATATAGACTAGCTGCTGCCCGTAGCTTCACCCAGGTTTTAATCATAGTTCCCGGTACGAGGAGATTTCCTAGTAAAAACTAGATAAACTAATAAACTAAACGATACCTAACGCTATGTTCTTATCGGGCCTCGAACTATCTTCGTACCAAATTTCATCAAAATCGGTTCAATCGTTTAGGCACGAAGAAGAGACAGAACTGCTTTCTCATTTTTTTTTATTTTATTTTAACACTTTTATTACACATTAATTAAAGAAAGAAGAAAAAGAAAAAGAAAACATTAACAATAGTTAAAGATAATGTATAACGGGGCGTCCTTATCACTTTAGAGTGATTTCTTCCAGGCAACCCCTTAGGTAAAGGATAAATATTAGGTGTACAAAGGGAGGCAGAATAACATTTACTGTATATAAAAAAGAATATATAAAAATATATATAATATAAAATATAGGTATATTATAAAATACATTTGACAAAATACATAAAAAATATATTTATTATATGAGTACGTATAAATTTATTCCGAAATCTCTCTATTTTTGCGGATTTTTCGTAAAAACAAACCGCGAAGCGCCATATTTTTATAACAAAAGATACTCTTGTATCTTAGAATAATATTATTTTTGAATTCGTATGCGATATTTCTTTAATAAATAGATTCTTTCACCCGTTAGCGCAGTGGTGGGTGTCCTGAATACTGTAGAGGAGAGGGGTTCGATTCAATCTGTGAACAATATATTTTACGAATATTTTAATCTGTCTTAACTAATTAAGCTATAGGTCATGTATAGATATAGATGGACAGAGAATCTAAGCTATTTTGACGTGACAACGTCTTAAATTAGGTTGCGGCTCGGAGTCACTCATGAAAAAGTGTAACGCCCGGTAACGTTACGATGAGTCACCGAACTATGATCGGTCCGCCGCGCGCGCAGCACTAGAGAATTAGGCGCATTGAATCGGCGCGTACTTGTGTCTCTGTCTCTGTCTTTCTCGAGCGTTCTTGGCGTTGGAAAAAAAGACGTTGTCACGTAAAATCTTCGCCCGTAAAACCGACTTTACAGGCAACCATTTTTTATATGTAACTAGCTGTCCGCCCCGGCTTCGCTCTTGCTAGATATATAGCCTGCTAGACGCCCGTCCCGGCTCCGCCCGGATATCACGATTCCTATTCTATCCCAAACATTTAATCACGATAAAATGTCTCCTATCACCCAAGTCAGCTCATATCCTAGCTGTAGACCAAATTTCATCAAAATCCGTTCAGTAGTTTCAGCGTGATAGACGGACAAACATCCAAATTTTCACATTTATAATATTGGTAAGAATTTTTTTTTTATTTATTCAGTCCACTATAGCAACAAATAATAAAACATCCAGGTTAAGCAACGGTTGGCACAGTCGTAAATTGGATGGGTTACCATATTTTTTACAATCACCTCTGACTTGTTTCTAAGTAACGTTTAGTGTCACTTGTCCGACTCGCACTTAACCGACTTTTATCTATACTAATATTATAAAGCTAAAGAGTTTGTTTGTTTGAAGTCACTAATCTCAGGAACTACTGGTCCGATTTGAAAAATTCTTACAGTGCTAGATAGCCCACTTATTGAGGAAGGTTACAGGCTATGTATATACTACGGACGAAGCCGGGGCGTACCGCTAGTCCATAGATATAGATGATAGTTCTTTCATCCGCACATCGTAAATTGTACTTAGTGTGACGTCACAAACGTAAATAAAACACGCTGTATACTACAAATGTACAAACGCGAGCAGCCTGTATAATACAAAAATTGGACACATCTGTTGACCCTTTTTATCACACGCCAAACAGAATAAAACGAAAGGGAACAAAAGATGTGAAAATATAAACGAACGGCGGCGCATTTAGTCGACTTGATGACAAAGAACAAAAAATACAGTGGAGCGGCCGCTTAAAAACATTGAGTTAAGTTGGAAAATTTTTTGAAAGAATAGAAAAAATTCGATCACGGGGCGGGATTCGAACCTGCGTCTCTTGCCTAACCGTAGCAACGTCTAGCCTCTCGGCCACCCGTGATCCCCAGGTTCGAATCCCGCCCCGTGATCGAATTTTTTCTATTCTTTCAAAAAATTTTCTCATTTATAAAAGCATTTCAATGCTATAAAACTAAAAATTAAATTGAGTTAAGTTTTTTTTCTGTTTGTATCCTATCCTACTAATATTATAAACGCGAAAGTTTGTAAGGATGTGTGTGCGTTAGTTGCTCTTTCACGCTAAAACTTCTGAACCGATTGCAATGAAATTTAGTATGTAGACAGCTGGACAACTGGAATAACATATAGGCAACTTATTATCCCGATATTCCTACGGGATATCGACTTAC
Source organism: Zerene cesonia (assembly GCF_012273895.1). Taxonomy (NCBI): domain Eukaryota; kingdom Metazoa; phylum Arthropoda; class Insecta; order Lepidoptera; family Pieridae; genus Zerene; species Zerene cesonia. Next base: position 529,565 of record NW_024045133.1, on the reverse strand, counting down.
GCGGGTAAAACTGCGGGGCGCAGCTAGTAATATATAAATAAACAAATAATAGATGTTATTGTTACAATATTAAGCGACTAGTTATCGAAAATGACTTTAACAATACACCTTCAATGTCATAAATTCCACAATGTCATAAATTGTCATCATTAACCATTTATGTCTAAATATACTGACTGATATAGTGATCTATCAACGCACAGCCCAAACCACTGGACGGTTCGGGCTGAAATTTGGCATGCGGATAGATTTTATAACGTAGGCATCCGCTAAGAAAGATTGGTAAATTCTACCCCCAAGGGGATAAAATAGGGGGATGAAAGTTTGTACGAAAATTTAGTAAGAACACGCGCGACGCTGCAGACAACAGCTAGTCACTACATAGTATAAAACAAAGTCGCTTATGTGTCCCTACGTATGCTTAAATCTTTAAAACATCGCAACGGATTTTTTAAATAAATAATGATTTAAGAGGCAGGTTTATACGTACAATATATGTACAATATATTTTTTTTACTAAACATTAATAGCGTCTCCTTGTCCACCAGGTTGTCTGGAAGAGATCGCTACTTTAGCGATAAGACCGCCTGTTGTGCTTCTATAGAGTTTATTTATAGAATTTATTTATGTATGATTTGGTGCACAATAAAGTATTTTTGATTTGATTTGATTTGATTTGAATATATATAATAACATCTATTAATATGCTAGTATGTCATAAATATTACACATCACTACATAGTATAAAACAAAGTCGCTTTCTCTGCCCCTATGTCCCTTTGTACGCTTAAAACCTTTAAAACTGCGCAACGGATGTTAACGGGGTTGTTTAATAGACAGATAGTGATGCAAGAGGAAGGTTTATACGTACATCTATTAAACGACTCGAAATTAACGCGTGCAAAGCCGCGGGCAAAAGCTAATTTATTTATAAATTACGTAATTTTTGCGTACGGTCACTCTGCGTTGAACGCTGCAAGCCGAGCTGTCAGTTTATCGATCTAACGCACACACACGTCGTCCCTTCACGCACACAGCGGCGATATTCGGCAACTTGTATCTACTTCACCCTTTTTGTGTACGGTTAGCAAATAAATTTGTTATGTTGGGATATTGTGGATGATGGTGTTTTGTGGAGATGATAGCGTATAAACGCTAATCTCTCCACAAACAGTAATTTCAGCCTCTCTGGGTTGATTCGGAATTAATATTTGACATATAATGTATTCTAGTATTTTCTTGTGTTTGATTTTACGCGAGTATTATAGATTTAGAAATTAAAGACTTTTAACGGATTTTAAATGCGATTTAATCGTATAAGAATAATATAGATAAAGAAAATGTAAATAAAGAATTAATCGCGTTTAAAATCCGTTAAAAAGTCTTTAATTTTTAAATATCTAATCTACTAGCGGTACGCCCCGGCTTTACCCGTGGTATGTCTTTTTCATCCCCAATGAACCTTTTTTTGTACCTTAACAAACACATAATGAAGCCTTAAAATGTAAAGGATTTTAACGAAACATACATTTTACTTATTTATTTATGATGCGACTTTAACGAATGAGGAGGTATCAATTGGTGTGTATTTTTTGTGTTTGTATACCTCCTCATCCTTCCTACTAATATTATAAATGCGCAAGTTTGTTAGGATGTGTGTGCGTTTGTTGCTCTTTCACGCAAACACTACTGAACCGATTGCAATGAAATTGATTCGTAGACAGCTGGACATCTGGAATAACATATAGGTAACTTTTTATCCCGATATTCCTACGGGATACGGACTTAACGCGGGTGAAACCGCGGGGCGCAGCTAATACCTCATAACTTTTTAATGAAAGAACCGATTTTTACGACTTTTTTTTCGTTTGAAAGCTGGTGCCTGCCATATGATCTCATTTAAATTTAGTCTATATAGGACACTTCGAAGGCGTTTTTTTAAGGAAAAATTATTTATTTTAATTTTTTTTTTGCTCCCAGTACACAATATACCACATTAAAACGTAACATTTATTTGCTTTGCGCTAAATTACTGAATTACAGCTCAATCTTTGAGCTCTTACTGAGAGGGTAGGGTCAGCAACCGTAGACTATTTATACTAGTGATTTAACGCGGCTTCGCTCGAGTTTTGATATTTTACTGGTTGATATAAGTTTTTTATTATATACTAGCTTTAGCCCGTGGCTTCGCACACGTTAAATTCGGCGTAGTTTAATAGATGTAGTTATACATATAAACCTTCCTCTTGAATCGCTGTTTATTTAAAAAACCCCATTAAAATCCGTTGCGTAGTTTTAAAGGTTTTAAGCATACATAGGGACAAAGGGACAGACAGAGAAAGCGACCTTGTTTTATACTATGTAGTGATGTTTAATATTTATATAGTTATATATACATACTAGCTGTAACCCGCGGCGTCGCTCGCGCGGTAACCGGGTGAATGTAGCCTATGTGCTAATCCAGACTATAATCTATCTCTGTACCAAGTTTTATACAGATAGATACAGATATATAAGATTAACAAACATCCATACATACATACATCCACGAAAAAACTGTCGCGTTTAAATATTAGTTGAATTTTGAAACATCATAAAAAATTCACTTCAATCTGACTCATAGTTTTTGAGTTACATGCAAACAAACATACACTCATGATATTCGGCACACGCGTTTAGGTGTTTTATACTAACATACACAAACAATTTGACACTATCACATATACATACATCAAATTAGTATTTTCTTGTGTTTGATTTTATGCGAGTATTATACATTTAGAAATTAGAGACTTTTTAACGGATTTTAAACGCGATTTATTCGTTATATTATTAACACGTTTCGAACACTTTACAGCGAGCGTGGTCACGGGGAGACTGTCTCCATGACCTCTTAATATAATGAATAAATCGCGTTTAAAATCCGTTAAAAAGTTTTTTATTTCTGAATACATCAAATTAATAATTCCTTTTTGAAGTCGGTTTAAAGCAAAACAGTGAACGCATACACCAGTATAGTTCGTAATGGGCTTGGACTTAGGGAAATATAACTGGCGTATCGAACAGCAGGCTATCAATTAGGTAAAAGTATACTCATAAGTGGTTCAGCTTAATGTACAGTGTAGTATAAAAATTAACTCCGAGTTTCCTTGTATATATGTATTAGAATCTATTTATTTTCTTGTGATTTTATTTATTTATATACTAGTTTTTGTTCGTGGTTTCGCACGCGTTACATTCGGAGTAGTTTAATAGATGTTATTATATATAAACCTTTTTGAATCACTCTATTAATTGAAAAAATCTCGTCAAAATCTATAGTGTAGTTTTAAAGATCTAAGCGTACATACATTTAGACAGACGCGAGAAACGAGTTTGTTTTATACTATATAGTGATTTTTTATTGTTTCGTTTTATATATTTAGAAATGAATTTTTTAAGTCTCGGAACAGAAATCATTTATTAAATCGTTAGCGGCCCGTGGTACATATATAACCTATAGCTTCCTTAATAAATGGGCTATCTAACACTGAAAGAATTTTTCAAATCGGACCAGCAGTTTCTGAAATAAGTGTGTTCAAACAAACAAACTCGTCACTTTTATAATATTAGTATAGATTTTGGGAAATTTAGTTATAAATTAATTTAATGGAAATTTATTTAACTAAATCTAAATCATACTCGCTTTGCCCCACGGTGTTACGCAGCCTATAGCCTATATGTACTATTCAGCATAAAAATTGTCCAACTCCAACTAGTAGTTCCTGAGTAAAAAAAAACGCGTTCAAACAAACTCACTATGTTTATATCGTGAGAGATCACAATTAGGATAAAAAAGCCACTTGTAAAACCACCTCTTAATATGCTCAGCCGTACAGCCACAACGCAAAACAAAAAAACAAACAATACCAAACTAAAACTTATCAACATCTCTGCAGTCGCATCTAGAATAGTTTAGTTATTTAGTTATATACAAATAGATTTTATACAACAGTGTGAAAAGTGTCCAACGCGAGCCGCAGTGTAAAAGAATACAGTGAGAAACGTTCGCAGTGTACAAATTTACAGTGCGAAACATTTGCAGTGTACAAATTTGCAGTGCGAAACATTTGCAGTGTACAAATTTAGAGTGCAAGCGTTATTCCACGATGAGAAGCCTTTAAATACACGGCGGTACATCAAAATGCTCACAATGTCAACTCTGATGATGCCCGCAGCCACGATGACGACAATGACCAACGCTGGACCGATACCAGTTGCAGCTGCCACGAAGCTGGAGCCGAAACTGCTGCAACTGCCGCACCCAGCGCTGATGCCTCAAATACAGCCCCACCACCAGCACCAGCACAGCAACAATAACAAACTAGGTAATTCGTTTTTCGTCTCTTTTTATATTCAAGGGATACAAGCTCGAATGATTATATCTTATATCATAACAATTTTGTATCTAAGATATATGTAAATGATGGATTATTACATTTTTTATGGCCTAAGTGGGCAACTGATTTTTGTCTGGACTAGACTTTTAATGTGAGAGTCGAGCATGCTCCGCGCGAATTGGGCCAGCTCGCACAAACGTGAAATAATAGCATGCTATTGTGTTTCGTACGGTGAGTGGGGGAGCCGGAGGCCTCGGAGACCTTTTCCTTAGCCTTCCCAGTCCATTCCTTCTTTCGTGTCGTCAATCCTTTCCTTATCCATTACCCCCTTAAAGGCGCAATCGCAGAAGTGCTATCTGCGAATTTTCATGGGCGATGGTGGTGGACAACCACCAGCTCGAGTGCCCGCTTATGTCATAAAAATTGCTGGTGGTACGCCAGATGGTAAGCGACCAACGCCCATGAAAACACTACAAAGATACAAAAATACACAAGTCTCCTCTTTATTATATTAGTGTGACTAGCGGTCCGCCTCGGCTTCACCTGTGGTACATATATAGCCTTCCTCAATGTATGGGCTATCTAACACTGAAACAATTTTTCGAATCGGACCAGTAGTTCCTGACATTAGTGCATTCAAACAAATAAACTCTTCAGCTTTATAATATTACTAGCTGCGCCCCGCGGTTTCACCCGCGTAAGTCCATATCTCGTAGGAATGTCGGGATAAAAGTTGCCTATATGTTATTTCAGTTGTCCAGCTGTCTACGTATCAAATTTCATTGCAATCGGTTCTGTAGTTTTTGCGTGAAAGAGCAACAAACACACACACATCCTTACAAACTTTCGCATTTATAATATTAGTAGGATAGTATAGATTGAGATAAACAGATGAATGAAGCCATATAGTGATTATCTTGATCAGTTATAAAAGGCTCTTTCATTGCTTATTATTTACAACCCCTAAATTATGTTTAAGCTACATAAAACCCATCATAACATTTTTTATGGGCTTTTTTATATCCCAGGTAAATATTGCTAGTGGCCAGAATCCTCTATAATTTATGGTTCTTGACATCTTACTGCGTTACGTATTGTCTATGCGTCTATTATTATGCTAGCTGTTACCCGTGACATTATCTGTGATTTGGAAAAATGTCAAAGACTAAAATTTCTCCCCGGCTTCGCCCGTGGTATAATAAAGCCTATGTCACTCAGTGAAGTTGCAGCTTTCTCATGGTGAAGAAATTTTTCAAATCGCTCCAGTAGTTTTTGAGCTTATTCATTACAAACAAACAAACAAAAATACAAATTCTTCCTCGTTATAAATTTAGCATAGACAACATAATAAAATAAAGTTTAACTTAATTATTAATATTTTCTACAAGATCATATACTTTTCCTCACAATTCCCGATGCATTCGTTTATTCCCATCATCATCACCATCATCATCACCATATATGTTCCCACTGCCGGGACACAGGCCTCCTATAAGGGTTCAGGTCATAATCCACCACGCTGGCCAAGTGCGGGTTGGCAGATGTCACATGTCGTCGAACTTTCGATTCTTGGACATGCCGGTATCCTCACGATGCTTTCCTTCACCGTGCAGCAGTGGTGATGTTATCCACATGTGCTGATAAATTGAAAAATCAATTTATCCAGAACGCTTGCCCGGTCTCGAACCGCGACTTATCGATTTTAATGTCCGAGCTTCTCACCATTGAGCCACCACTGCTTTATACTCTTCATCACTCAAAAAATGGCCCTTAAAATCGCTTCGTTGCGACGTGAAAGTAAGACAAACAAACACACTTACCCATTCGATAGTAAAGTTACCCATAAAATGGATACCCATCCAATTTACGACCGTACCAACCGTTGCTTGACTTAACTTCAATTATTTTATATCAGCAAGAAATAAGTACATAATCGCTTAAAATTTAAATTATCTACAATCACAGCTCATAAAATACAGCCTGGTTGAACGTTCGGACAGACAGACACACGTAAAGCGAAGTCTCACTAACTGGGTCCCGCTTTACCCTTTGGGTACCTGGGCTAGGGGTCAGTAAATTCATCCGTTTAAAAGCTACATCAAATACACACACACCTAAAACAACCCTCTTTAAAATAAACTTTATATTACAAGTTCCAACCCCTTTTGTCCCAAATAAAACGTCACACATTCGAGAGAATCTTATTTCAAAAGGTCCTTAAAATATGTTCTAATGAATTTTAATCCTCCCAGAGTCAAATGACAAAGAAGCTTCCAGAATTCAGAATTTCGACTATCACGACGATAAAGTATCTTGTAATATAATATTTATAGCATGACTAGCTGTTCGCCCCGGCTTCGCCCGTGGTACATATAGCCTATGTCATTCAGTGAAGGCAGCTTTCTAATGGTGAAAGAATTTTTTAAGTTCTCCAATAGTTTTTGAGTTTATCCATTACAAACAAACAAAATAAAAATACTTCCTCTTTATATCATTAGTGTAGATTCAGATTTCACCCGTAAAATATGTTTTAAAGGATATTTATCATCATCATCATCATAATATATGTTCCCACTACTGGGACACAGGTTTCCTAAGAGGGTTCGAGCTTTAATCCATCGTGCTGGCCAAGTGTGGGCAGATGTCACATGTCGTATAATCCTCGGACATGCCGGTTTCCTCACGACGTTTAAAGGATCTTAAACGTGACCCATTACTAGCTGTTTGCCCCGACTTCGCCCGTGGAATAATAAATGGTTGCCTGTAAAGTCGGTTTTACGGGCGAAGATTTTACGTGACAACGTCTTTTTTTCCAACGCCAAGAACGCTCGAGAAAGACAGAGACAGAGACACAAGCACGCGCCGTTTCAATGCGCCTAATTCTCTAGTGCTGCGCGCGCGGCGGACCGATCATAGTTCGGTGACTCATCGTAACGTTACCGGGCGTTACACTTTTTCATGAGTGACTCCGAGCCGCAACCTAATTTAAGACGTTGTCACGTCAAAACCTTTGTCGCTCAGAGAAGTTGAAGTTTTCTAATGGTGAAAGAATTTTTGAATCGCTCAACTGGTTTTTGTGTGAAAACAGTACATACATAGGAAATTACAAGAGTTTCCTCTTTGTAACATTAGTATAGATACTCTAGTGTGTAAGAGCTGAGGAAATTCAGTTGAGTTTATAAATATTCTATACATATACGTATTTTTAGTTTTTTCAAACCATATTTATCATTAACAGTTTTTAATCTTAATCTAATCTTAATCCTGGTGCGTTCCATAGGAGATCCCAGGATCCCTGCTATTATGCTTAGAGTTTGGCCGCCGGAGGTTTTAGTGGGTAGAAATCCCACATACTCTGCTTTCCCCCAAAGCTAGAGTATCTTCTGAAGATTTCCTTATGAAAAACTAAACGGACACAAATCCAAATAATCATAAATCAATATCCCTTCAGCCGTTCTTGAGTTATAAGTTATTTTAACACATATCTACCAACCAACTTCAAAATATAAAGGCTCTCCATTCGATTATATATTTTTTGGGATTGTCATTTCAAAACTTTCGGCTGCGTGAACCGGTTTGCATAATCTTTTGTAATTTGATAGCTGGTGCCTCCCGGGAGTCTTAGAAATACAGTCTGACAATTTGAAAGCAGTTCAGTTTTTTTTATATGTCATAGCGGGAAACTGAGCTGGTGGTTCGCTTGATGGTAAGCGATCACCACCGCCCATGAACATTCGCAGAGGTAGGGCTTCTGCGAATATACTGCCCGTTTCTAAGGGGTAAAGGAAAGGGAAAGGATTGACGGCTGGAGATGGATTGAAGAAGGAATGGACTGGGACGGGTGAAAAGGGCCTCCGGCTCCCCCATTCACCATACAAAACACAATTTCATGCCACTATTTCACGCCGATTTTCTGTGGGGGTGTGGAACTTCCCCGGTGCGAGCTGGCCCAATTCGTGCCGAAGCGTGCTCGACGCCCACAGTAATAATAATTGTTTGTTATAATTTACTTTCTCATATCTAAACAGATAAAGGTTCATTACATATATATTTATTTTGATTATAGGTTTAAAATTTACTTTCTTATATCTAAATAAATATAAGAAAGTTTTTATTATGGGACAAAATAGCCACCTTCAATGCTGTAGCACTATGAGTAGGTGAAATAGGTACTCATTATGAGGCAAATTAATTACATCCCATAAGGGACAGAAGGGCGGTCGCCTGAAGTTTGTTTTTAATTATAGCTAGCGACCCACCCTGGTTTTCCACGCGTGCATAATACAAGTCAACCATGTAACTTCGTCTGCGTTTATCTATTTTATTATAAATTTCGCCATTTATATAATTTACTAGCTGCGCCCCGCGGTTTCACCCGCTCAAGTCCGTAACACATAGGAATTTCGGGATAAAAAGTTGCCTATACGTTATTCCAGTTGTCCAGCTGTCTACGTACCAAATTTCATTGCAATCGGTTCAGTAGTTTTTTCGTGATAGAGCAACAAGCACACACACATCCTTACAAACTTTCTCATTTATAATATTAGTAGGATCCATTATTTTCTAAACTTTATACATAAAATCATTACACTAAGAAAGTTTTTGTGGATAGGAATTACTTACCACAGGTCAAACCGGGGCGATGTTAGTATGATGCACAAGACCGCCTCCTTGGTACAGCGGTTAACGCGTGAGCTTAGAACCGAGGGGTCCTAAGTTTGATTCCCGGTGGGGACGCACAAAAAAAATGTCTCGGTCTGGCAGGACACAGAAGGCTGATCACCTACTTGTCCGTAAAGAAAATCGATCAGTGAAACAGATGACTCTGATCTGACCCATACCCCACTAGGGGACACGGGACTTCACACTTTTTTATGCTATATAAGATGATACAATATAAAAATACGATAAGTTTTTCACATGTTTCGCCATGAAATACATAGCATGTACAATAATCATTTACAAATAATTTTAAATCATAATTTAATTTATTACATCAGAATAAAACCCTAATAGGAGGCCTGTGTCCCAGCAATGGTAACATATAGAAAGAAAGAATATACGTTTATTATGACACATGCAGGTAAATATAACAAAGTAATTAATATACTTAAAATATATATGTGCCTTAATTAGGTCCGCCACTCAGCGTACTAACACTGATTTTCAGTGGATGCCTTATGCCTTATTGACAGCGGATGTGTTCATGCTCGAACTATTAAATTTATGAATATTTTGTAAAATATAATCTTATACCTTTAAACGAGCAATTCTTGTATAAATATATATATATATATATATATATATAATTGGGATCTCGGAATCGGCTCCAACGATTTTCATGAAATTTAGTATATAGGGGTTTTCGAGGGCGATAAATCGATCTAGCTAGGAATTTTTTTTAGAAAATGTCATATTCGTGTTTTATTCGTGTTTTTTTTTTTCCCTGACATCTATTGGTGAATAGTAATACTATTTTGCTTCGTAGACAGCTGGACAACTGAAATAATGTCATATTCGTGTTTTTTTTTCCTGACATCTATTGGTGAATAATAATACTATTCGCTTCGTAGATAGCTGGACAACTGAAATAACACAGGCACTTTTTATACCGATATTCCTACGGGATACGGACTTACGCGGTTTCAACCGCGGGTCACAGCTAGTACATGTATAATTATAATACGTGTGTAAATAATAATAATGATATACAATATTTATCAATGCACACACAGTTGAATATACATAATATTTACATATAGATAGAATATATTTTTAATAATTAAGATACAAACAATATAAGATATAATGGGGTAATGATCAAAATAAATGCAGTTAAAAACAAACTAATCAATAAAGTCTTACATGCATTATTTAAAAAGACTTTATATATTCAGATAAATGTAAACAATCTATATATATAAAATTCTCGTGTCACAGTTTTCGTTGCCATACTCCTCCGAAACGGCTTGACCGATTCCTCTGAAATTTGGTAAGCATACTGGGTAGGTCTGAGAATCGGCTAACATCTATTTTTTATCCCGATATTCCTACGGGATACGGACTTACGCGGGTGAAACCGCGGGGCGCAGCTAGTATTTATATAATTTTAAATCGTTATTAAATCTAATCATAATAAATATAGTTGAAATCAAACTACACGCTTTAATGATAGATCCAACGAAGTTTTAGTTGGTTTTATACACAGTATACGTAAAGTTGAGATATTTTGAAAGTATAGAAAAAATTCGACCACGAGACGGGATTCGAACCCGCGTTTCTTGCCTAACCGTAGCAACGCCTAGCCTCTCGGCCAACCGCGAATCCCGCCTCGTGATCGAATTTTTTTTCTATTCTTCAAAATTTCTCATAAAGCATTTCATTGGTTAAAAACTAAAAATCAAATATACCTAAAGTTGTTTTAGTATGCCTTAAATCTTTACAAACATCCAAAATTTCGCATTCATTGGGTGAACCACCTTTTCACAGTAGGATAAATCATAATATCATGCACATAACAATTAAAACGCATTTATAACAATTTAAAACCGGTTTATAAGGGAACTTGCTAGCAAATGTATATTTTCAAAGCCATCCCACGTTATTGCATTCATTCCCTTCCTCCCCTCCCTCCCCCACCTCCCTACCTCCCTACCCCCTACCTCTTAACCATTATGGGTTGGTACAAGGTATGAGCGAGTTATGTCATTCATTTTGATTTCAAATTACATGAGATTTTCAAAAAATAAATATGGTTCGAGCTCCCCCGTACAACTTAGTTTAAAATTACATAATATAATGTTTACCGTCGAATGTAACACAGATGTTGTTTTCTAAATTGATCATATTCAAAAAGCAAATTTTTAATGCCTTAAACCAATTATATTAAATTTCAATATTTCTAGTTTTATGTAAAAGTATCATTTTTATTTTAAACTAGCTGCGCCCCGCGGTTTCACCCGCGTAAGACCATATCGCGTAGCAATATCGGGATAGAAAGTTGCCTAAATGTTATTCCAGTTGTCCAGCTGTCTAAGTACCAAAGATCATTGCAATCGGTTCAGTAGTTTTGGCGTGAAAGAGCAACAAACACACACATATTACAAATTTTCGCATCATTAGTAGGATAGGATGTCACTCGGTGCAGCTGAATGATGAAAGAATTTTTGAAATCGGTCCAGTGGTTTTTGCTTGAAAACGATACAATCATACAAACATACAAAAGTTTACTGTTTTGATTATATTGCAGTGGACAAGTGTACAAATTTTGAATTAAATATGTCCGTTTAAAGTTAAAATCGCGTTTAAAGAAGTGGGTTACATAGAAACACACGGGTGAAGCTAATAAAAGTGATAAAACAATATTTTTGATGCTGTAACGATACTTTTCCGAAATATGATATAAAATTACTTATTGTTTTAGTATAATGCCATTATTTTATTATATCCATCGCCTGGATCGCCGGTATTATAATTTATTTACGTATAATCTGTATGCAATTACAATTTAATTAGTATAAACTGATTGATTTCTTTCATTAAAGTGTGTTAGTAATTTGTTTAATTATACCATTGATATCTCTTATCTGTACTTATACGAAATGAGAAGTGTAGTAATTTAAAAAAATAAATATCAAGGGTTTTTGTACGCAGACTTTCCTTAGAATCCACGTTTGTAATATATATAGGTTAACTGCTAAATGTTTGCCCCAGCTTCGTCCGCGGTACATATATAACCTATAGCTTATATCAGTTGGAGCTTTCTAATGGGGAAATAATTTTTAAAATCGGTCCACGAGTTTTTGAGTTTATCCAATACAAACAAGCAAACAAATAAACACAAATTCTGTCGCTTTATAGTATTTGTGTAGAATAACTGTTTCCCGCGTCGCTCGCGTGGTCAAACTTAACGTTTGTAGACGTCACATTTTTAATACAGCGCCATCTTTCGGAATTTTTAAATTTCGTAGTTATTCAATTGCGCATTATAAATGTACTAGCTACACCCCGCGGTTTCACGCGTGTAAGTCCATATCCCGTAAGAATATCGGGATAAAAGTTACCTATATGTTATTTCAGTTATTCAGCTGTCTATGTACCAAATTTCATTGCAATTGGTTCAGTAGTTTTTGCGTGAAAGAGCAACAAACACACACACATCCTTACAAACTTTCGCATTTATAATATTAGTTGGGTTTATAGTAAGATCTTCTAATGGGAATAGAATGTAAAAAAACAACAATAAAAACACTTTTTATTGACACAATTTACTAAAAACAAAGCAAATCTACACTAATATTATAAAGAGGAAAACTTTGTTTGTTTGGTTGTAATGAATAGGCTCAAAAACTACTGGACCGATTTTAAAAATTCTTTCACCATTCGAAAGCTACATTATCCACGAGTAACATAGACTATATATGTACCACGGGCGAAGCCGGGGCGAACAGCTAGTTTTTAATAAAGGACATGTATCCTAACTTAAATTAACAAAACAATCGTATAAGTTTTTGTCTGTATTAGCATTATATTTATAAGAATAATCTTCTAATATACAAAAATTCCCGTTCACAATGTTAGTTACCGATCTCCTCCGAAACTGCTGGACCGATTCTTATATAATTTTGTGTGCATATCGGGTATGTCTGAGAATCACCCAACATCTACCCCTAAATGACAAGAATAAGATAAAACAACACAGTTCTGCCTTACTCTTCAAGCTAGGCTTCTTCATGCTTGCCGGGTCAGCTAGTCTAATATATAAAATTCTCGTGTCACAGTTTTCGTTGCCATACTCCTCCGAAACGGCTTGACCGATTTTGATGAAATTTTTTGTGCTTATCCGGTATGTATGAGAATCGGCCAACATCTATTTTTCATTCCCCTAAATGATAAGAGTAAGGCAGAACAGCGTTTGCCGGGTGCAGCTAGTAGTTTATAAATTCGGTACATTTATCCTAACCGAGCGGAGCCGAGGCGATTAATTACATATGAATCATTATTTTTAGCTAAAATTTGAAGACGATTTAGCCTTTAAATTGCCGGAATAAGACCAAATTAAAATATTACCAGACGGTACCATAGACACTAGCTTTCAAATATACACAGAATCATAAAAATCGTTTCACCCAGTAAAAAGTTATGATGTTATGAGTATCCCCGTGACCACGCTCGCTGTAAAGTGTTCGAAACGTCGGGTTAATAATATAATAAATCGCGTTTAAAATCCGTTAAATTTTTTTTTAATTTCTAAAAAAGTTATGAGTAAAAAAAACAACGACAATATAGAGTCGAATCATCTCCTTTTTCGAAGTCAGTTGAAAAAACCGTATTTTTTCGATGTTTTTTATGCTGTTGGCAATAGATAAAGACAATATATTCTTGGCGTTATTTGGGACGTCTTCCATGGACGGTTTTTATTCGAGTGCCAAGTATATAACTGTTGTCTTTAATAAATCGTCTTATTATTTAGATCATGGTGTAGCGTATTATAAACCGACTTGAAAGGAGGAGGTTAATTTGTAAATGTGGGAGTTGAGCACGTTCAGTGGCGTAGCTAGGGGGACAAGGGCCCTGGTGCATAGGGAAAGAATCGGGCCCTTCTCCCCTCTTTCCGCCTTCCTCCCCTCTTTCAAAGCTGAGGTTAGAGGGCCCCCTGAGCTCCGGGGCCCTGGTGCACTGCACCACCTGGCCCTATGATAGCTACGCCACTGAGCACGTTTCGACAGGAAATAGGCCAGCTCGCACCGGGGAAGTACAACCCAGTAAACCGGCGTGAAATAATAGCATGCTACTGTGAGAGCGAGTTGGTAGCCCGTTTCCTTTTCCTCGCCTTATCCAGTCCTTTCCCTCTTTTCAGTTGTCAATCCTTACCCTTACCTTTACCTCTTTAAAGTGGGAAGAGTTTTCATAGAGGAATTAACTCTACAAATGTTATAAAATGACAGCTATAATGACAGCTTACCATCAAGCAAACCACCAGCTCAGTTACCCGCTATAACATAAAAAACAAACGTTCGTCCCTTGTCCCATACCCCACATGGGGCATAAAAGGATCGAGTAACGAAGGGAAAGCATACGAATCGCATTGTATTTCGCAACTTGTCAAGCGAGCCACTTTATTATATGTGCTTTTGTCCCCAACAATTGATTTGCGTATTTCAGTTGTATTGAGGTTTACTTTAATGAGAATATGTCCTTCCTACTAATGTTATAAATGCGAAAGTTTGTAAGGATGTGTGTGTGTCTGTTGCTCTTTCACGTAAAAACTACTGAACCGATTGCAATGATATTTTGTACGTAGACAGCTGGACAACTGGAATAACATATAGGCAACTTTTTATCCAGATATTCCTACGGGATACAGACTTACGCGGGTGAAACCGCGGGGCGCAGCTTGCTAAATGCGAAAGTTAGTGAGGATGTATGGATGTGTATGTGTATGTTTATTACTCTTTCAAGAAAAAACTACTGAGCCGATTGCAGTGAAATTTGGTACTAAGATAGCTGGACAACTGGAATAACACATTCACGACCCAAATCTCACATTGGGTAAATTTTAACATATAACGTGGTTCATGAAGATCTTTAGACCCTGTATGTATCTAACTTATAAACCAGCTTTTCGCGCAGCTTTGTTCGAATTCGAATTGTTAATTGAAACCAATCGCGAATCCATTTGAAGAAACGCCGAGTATTTTATTTAAATCTCCTAAACGATTTAGTATATACAAAGATTCTATATCGCATGTGAAACATAGTTATTTAAAGCAATTCGTATCTTTCTGAAGTGATTCCGTTTCGAGCATTGAAAACAATCAAATAATTGACAAACAAAGAGGGTAGAATACATCTTTATTGTTTTTCCTTTATCGTTTACGAGCTGCACCCCGCGGTTTCACCCGCGTAAGTCCGTATCCTGTAGGAATATCGGGATAAAAACTTGCCTATTCCAGTTGTCCAGCTGTCTACGTACCAAATTTCATGGCAATCGGTTCAATAGTTTTTGCGTGAAAGAGCAACAAACACACACACATCCTTACAAACTTTCGCATTTATAATATTAGAAGGACGATTACGGGGTGTTTTTTGGAGTTTTTATTCGTTCATCCAGTTAAGTTTACTCAGATATATCACTACATAGTATAAAAGTCGCTTTCTCTGTCCCTATGTCCCTATGTATGCTTAAATATTTAAACGGAACGGATTTTGTATTAGATGAAGTGATTCGAGAGGAAGATTTATATATACACTAGCATTCCGCCAGCGGCTTTGTCCGCGTAGTCGCGGGTAAGACAGACCCGGGGTGTTACCGGTGAAGTTCCCGTTCCCGTGAGATTTCCGGGATAAAAGCTATCCTATGTCCTTTCTCGGATCTAAAACTATCTCTGTACCAAATTTCAACATAATCGGTTTAGCAGTTCTTGAGTGACTAACTAATATAAATAGTGTGACTAACACGACTTTCTTTTAAATATAGATAGATATAAACCGCTTATGAGTGAACACACCCAAAACTGCTGTACCAAAGGGTCAAAGGCAAACGACACTGGCGAAAACATAAAAAATATAAATATAAAAAGAGTTTTTTAATAAGATCATTGTCACAACGGGACATCAAACTCGCTAACCGCGTCTCAAAAGGGCGAGACATTAAAAAAACAAATAGATGCCATTAGGCGGCATAAAAACGCTTTCAAAAACTTGGTGTAAGCCATACGCTGTAGCGATTTCTTCTTATACTTAATTTGCTGTTAAGTCAATTTGCTAAATCAGTGTGACATTTTTTTATTAGTGTATATTCAACACTAGCTGTTCGCCCCGGCTTCACCCATGGCACATATATGGCCTAGATCAATCAGTGAATTTGCAGCTTTCTAACGGTAAAATAATTTTTGAAATCGGTCCACTTATTTTAGTGTAAATATTACAAAGATACAAAAGTTTCCAGTTTCCACTTAACATAATATGTATAATATATATAATAGTAGCTGCGCCCCGCGGTTTCATTCGCGTATGTCCGTATCCCGTAAGAATATCAAGATAAAAGCCTATATGTTATTCCAGTTGTCCAGCTGTCTACATACCAAATTTCATTGCAATCGGTTTTATAGTTTTTGCGTGAAAGAGTAACAAACACACACATCCTTACAAACTTTCCCATTTATAATATTAGTAGGATAATAAGTCTATCACTTAAACCTAAAGCAATAAGGAAACGCCAAATTACAAAGATACATAATATAAGATATTTAGACATCCCCTCAATTTCCAAACATGCTTTTATTCAGAATTATTGCCTTGCGCTTTCCGACGAATGGAATTGCTTTATCGATTCGAAACACGGTTTATTTCACGATTTAAATCCCTTTCGAGTCATTGGAAAGGCGATTTGATCTTATACCTTTAAACAAGCAATTCTTGTGTATATATATATAATTGGATTCTCGGAATCGGCTCCAACGATTTTCATGAAATTTAGTATATAGGGGGTTTCGGGGGCGATAAATCGATCTAGCTAGGAATTTTTTTTAGAAAATGTCATATTCGTGTTTTATTCGTGTTTATTCCTGACATCTATTGGTGAATAATAATACTATTTTGCTTCGTAGATAGCTGGACAACTGAAATAACACATAGGCACTTTTTATACCGATATTCCTACGGGATACGGTTACGCAGCACGCTTACGCGGTTTCAACCGCGGGTCACAGCTAGTATACTTAATACTAGCTGTTGGCCGCGGCATCCCCCGTATAAACATAAATCATTTAATATCCTAGTTAATTTTATGTGTCTGTTTAGTCTTTCACGTCACAACGAAGAGGTTTTATCAACTGATTTATGTATCACACTAATATTATAAATGTGATTTGTTTGTTTGAATGTTTGTCCGTCCATCACGCTGAAACTTACTAACGGATTTTGATGAAATTAGGTATAGAGACAGGGTATGATCTGACTTGAGTTATAGGATACACTTTATCCCAATTAAATGCTCGCTTGGGATAAAACAAATCTTGATATCCGGGCGGAGTCGGGACGAGAGTCTAGTCTAAAATAAATATTGGTTTTTGTATTTCTAATATTTTCTTGTGTGTGATTTTACTCTCTCACTTAAATATCTCACTTAGACTCACAGACAGTCTCCCCGTGACCACGCTCGCTGTAAAGTGTTCGAAACGTCGGGTTAATAATATAACGAATGAATCGCGTTTAAAATACCATAAATGCGAAAGTTTGTAAGGATGTGTGTGTGTTTGTTGCTCTTTCACGCAAAAACTACTGAACCGATTGCAATTAAATGTGGTACGTAGACAGCTGGCCAACTGGAATAACATATAGGCAACTTTTTATCCCGATATTGCTACGGGATACGGACTTACGCGGGTTAAACCGCGGGACGCAGCTAGTAGAGTATAAAAAACAGTTTACCAATGAGAGCAAAGTAAAAACCACTATAAAAAAACAATGATTAGCCCCGAAGTTCGCAACACAACACACCTAAACGTGTCTTTACAAGCTGGCCGTATAAAAACGAGCCAAAAAACCAGCATCTCCGACCTGATGACCCAGATTTTGCCAACCCTACACACAGAGCATTCATATATACCTCAAAGAAACGTTGTGTAAGCGAGGTTTAATTTTAACCGTCCGCTCTTGGGGCATGGGGCAGCAATGGGGGCGTTTTTAATACGCAATTCAACATAATTTGTTGATACTTCGAGTGTTGGTTTTGATGAGAATAATCTAGGTATCGAGGAACGATTTTTTATTGTTTGATCGTTACGCTTTCAAAGAGAAACTATTGTATGTCATTTAAGAATTATTTCATTGGTCAACATAGTATTTTCTTGTGTTTGATTGAGTCAGTCTCCCTGACCACGCTCGCTGTAAAGTGTTCGAAACGTCGGGTTTATAATATAATGAATAAATCGCGTTTAAAATCCGCATAAAAGTCTTTAATATCTAAATTCTTTTATTATTAGAAAGTTACATTTTATGGAGAATATAGCCTATTTTCAACCGACTTCAAAGAGGTTATGAATTCAACTGTTTTATTGGGTTTGTTACGTGATAACTTTTTTTCTGGGTGAAAAAATTTTTATGTCTAAGCTATATATTTAAGCTGGTGCCTTCCGTGTGGTTTTATTCTGACAATTTACATTTATCTTTTAAGTGTTATTCCATGATGATGAAGCCATTGTGGAAAGTCAAAAAATATTTAAAAAAAATTAACGGTTTACGATTATAATATAATTACTTTTAAGAAAAACCGCGCGCAAATTATCAAATAAAAGATTGAATTTAAATGTAACCATATGGCAGACTAGCTTTTAAATAAAATAAGAATCATAAACATCGGTACATCCAGTAAAGATATGAGGCAACTAACACAAAAAATACAACATACATAGTATAATTGTGTTTAATCTTACGCGAGTATTATACGTTTAGAAATTAAAGACTTTTTAACGGATTTTAAACGCGATTTATTATTTATATTACATTATACAACGCTCGCTGTAATGTGTTCGAAACGTCGAGTTAATAATAAAGTGAATAAATCGCGTTTATAATCCGTTAAAAAGTCTTTAATTTCTAAAAATACAATATACCTACATATCACTGCATAGTATAAAACGAAGTCGTTTGCTGTATCTATGTTAAGGGCATAGGCATGTATGCTTAAATCATTAAAAATACGCAACGGATTTTGATGGGATTTTTTAAATAGATAGAGTGATTCAACAGGAAGGTTTATATCTATAATAACATCTATTAAACTACACCGAATTAATGCGTGGGAAGCCGCAGGCAAAAACTATTATATTCTACTTCTCAAGTTTTATCATATGGAAAATTTTAGTTCAGTATTTTATACGTAAAACAAACCATCAAGCAGTATCCTATAGCTATATGTAACACTCTAACATCTTATACTCCGTAGATCGTAATTGCTACGCTCGTAGCATGAACCCGTAGCAAGCTACGACAAGCACTCGAGTGCTACGATATCATGTGGCGTTAATAATTTTCGTAAGAGGCTAGCAGCCTATATTAGTCTTTGAGAGCTTTGATTCATTTATCAATAACTTATTAGTGTTTTTTAGCTATTCTATGGATTCTATCGCGTGTCTTGATAGTGAAGACCGAATCCAGAATATAAACAATTTTACATAACATTGAATAAATAAACACATAAATATTTTGAAATTATATTATTTTATTGTGGGAGTCGAGCACGCTTCGGCACGAATTGGGCCAGCTCGCACCGGGGAAGTACCACACCCCCACAGAAAACCGGCGTGAAATAGTGGCATGCCACTGTGTTTCGTACGGTGAGTGGGGGAGCCGGAGGCCTATTTCCTTTTCCTCACCCGTCCCAGTCCATTCCTTCTTTCCTGGCATGAATTCGTTCCTTTTCCCTTACCCACTAAAAGCGGGCAGCGCATTCGCAGAAGCACTACCTTTGCGAATGTTCATGGGCGGTGGTGATCGTTTAACATCAGGCGAACCACCAGCTCAGTTGCCCGCTATGACATAAAAAAAAAAATTAAAAATATTTGTTTGTAAAATATTTATATACATATATATATATTTTTTTATTTGTTTAATTGTTTTCTTGTATAATTTTTTTATTGTATTGTTTTGTTCTAAGTTTATTTTTTTTTTTAATTGTATTTCTATGAAGTCAAATAAATGTTTCTTTCTTTCAAATAAGTAATCATTACTTTTAATAATACTAAACTTTCTAAACCTTTAATTATAAATTCGGAATAGTTTTAAAGATGTTATTATACATATAAACCTTCTCCGTAAATTACTCTATCTATTAAAGATCCCCATCAAATCCGTTGAGTTTTAAAGATTTCATTCATACATAGGAACAGAGAAAGCGACTTAGTTTTATACTATGTAGTGGTGTACTATGGATGAAGCCTGGGCGGACTAGTCTTTAACATATAACTAAACTCAGGGGCCACTGAGAATCAGTGGTGCGAATGGTTATTTTTTATCATTCGCACCAGATACCGAGAACGGATAAATATCGTTGGTTTTTTATGTGTATCTTTTTATGTTGTGAGTTTTTGTGCTGTTGACAATAAATGTTTATTATTATTATTATGTTTATTAAACTTGACGCTCGTCCCGGCTCTGCCCGGATATCAAGTTCTGGTTGTATCCCAAGAGAACATTAATTGGGATAAAAAGTATCCTATCACCCAAGTCAGCTCAACCCCTGTCTTAATACCAAATTTCATAAAGTAGTTTCAACGTTATTGACGGACAAACATCCAAACAAACTTTCACATTTATTAGTGCGATATATAAACATAACATGGAAACTCAAAGCTTTGAAAAAATTTTTTACGGTCATTGATCCGCCGGAATTTTTTCATCATCAAAGATTATTAGATTTCTTTATTCCTGCAGCCCTTTTGAAAAGCGTCGAATCGCATCACCATCGGAAGGTTAACCTACCTACATAAATGATGGTATTAACCAAGAATATATATAGTTGCTACGGTTAGGCAAGATACGCAGGTTCGAATCCTGCCTCGTGATCGAAATTTTTCTATTCTTTCAAAATTTCTCATTTATAAAGCATTTCAATGCTATAAAACTAAAAATTAAATTTAACAAAGGTCGCGTTCCATCGATACAATATTGTAATCATTGAAATAATGTTTCGTATTGGTTGTGATGGTTCTTAATCATCTCAATAGATGGCGCGGGGTGCCCCTTAGGCACATGAAACCGAAAGAGTAGAAGAAATTCGATTACTGTGGCAGGATCACGGGTGGCCGAGTGGCTAGGCGTTGCTACGGTTAGGCAAGATACGCAGGTTCGAATCCTGCCTCGTGATCAAAATTTTTCTATTCTTTCAAAATTTCTCATATATAGTTCTCTAATATATACATATTATATCGGAAAAGGTTTCAAAATTGGGTCTGAGAAGAACTATTTTTTACGTCAGAGCGGCCAACCAAGTTGGATATCTACTCTCCTACTAATCCTACTAATATCATCAATGCGAAAGTTTGTAAGGATGTGTGTGTGTTTGTTGCTCTTTCACGCAAAAACTACCGAACCGATTGCAATGAAATTTGGTACGTAGAGAGCTGGTCAACTGGAATAACACATAGGCAACTTTTATCCCGATATTCTTACGGGATACGGACTTACGCGGGTGAAAACGCGGGAAAAAATTATTTCAGCATACACGTACCGCATGTATCCATTATATATAGTAAAAACGACTTATCAATATTACAAACGGAAACTCTAATTTTATTTATATGTATAAATGTATCGAGTCAAAGTTTATAAATAATGTTTGTTTTGTTATTTTTTGAAGTGAAACTTCTTTAGAATCGTTGTGATTTCAAAGCTGATGCAACGGAAAAAACGACAGGTAAAAGACGCAAATACAAAAATGTGTAGAATGAAGCCGGCAGAGAGTGAGACAGAAATATACATACTATTTTATATATATTCATCTCATTCTTTTGTCGATTTACTGAAGTTTCACTTCTATCGTGTGTCTACCGCACACACACCTTTTTTTATTACATCTGTGTTTTTGTCTCGTCACATTGTCTCCAAATAAATGTTTTTTCTTTCTTTCTTTCTTTCAAATTGGGTCTATTATCCCAATATAATTGAAATATTTAATCCATCAAGAGTTTATCAAACAATCACACATATCTATAGATTTCAGTATCAAAACCTAGATTACAAACATTAATCTTAACCGACTGAAATTAAAAGCGTATATAAAGTACAAAGGGAATGTAAATGTAGCAGTGACACCGGGATGCCCGGGTCAAAACGGGATTATCCGGGTAACGGTTAAGCACTGTATTACTGACACCCGGATTTGTTTGCTATGGACACACAACAGTAGTTGATAATTATTTAATGGAGGAATTTCCTGCGTAGCAATAAATATCTATGTATATCCTACTAATATTATAAACGCGACAGTTTGTATATATGCATGGATGTTTGTTACTCTTTCACGCAAAAACTAATCAACCGATTGCAATGAAACCTGGTACGTAGGCAGCTGGACAACTGGAATAACATATAGGCAACTTTTATCCCCATATACCTACGGCATACAGACTACGCGGGCGAAACCGGGGCGCTGCTAGTATGTGTGTGTGTGTGTGTGTGTGTGTGTTTGTGTGTGTGAGTGTGTGTGTGTGTGTGTGTGTGTGTGTGTGTGTGTGTTAAATCGATGGTTGTGTGTTTTTATGAATTCTTACATTATTAAAAGAATGTGTGTTTTTTTGTATGTTTGTCGTTTTTAACCAATGCTAAACACTAAAACTTGGCGCTATAGAGGACGAGTCCACTCAGCATTTTTTGGGCTTATCCTTGGTTCAGAGACAAGTATGTAATCCATTTGCATCCGAAGACAAGACAGGTCAAAGCTCTGTCTCAGTTCTTCACGCTTAACCCACTGAAGCAATTTGGATAAAACTTGTTAAAGAGATAGTGTGATATTCGGAAAGTGACATTGTATTGTTTTTAACCCGAAAATCTTACAGGAACGAAACTATATGAGAAAAACTCTGTGTCTGACTCTCTATTTATCTTTACTTTTGACTACGCGGGTGGAGTCGCGAGTGGAAAGCTAGTCGTTTCAGGCTGCCTGTGGGAAATCGCTCTTCCAATAAGCCAGCCTTTATGTATATTATATATATATATATGAGCTTTTATCTTTTTCTTATTTTACAAATTAAGTGTTCTAGCGGTCCGCCCTGGCTTCGCCCGTGGTACATATATAGCCTATTGCCTTCCTCAATAAATGGGCTATCTAACACTGAAAGAATTTTTCAAATCGGACCAGTAGTTCCTGAGATTACTGTGTTCAAACAAACAAACTCTTCAGCTTTATAATATTAAGTATAGATTTTAACTTAACATTTCAGCGTGAACGTGGATTCAAGCTCGTTTCACTTAACTCCAACTTAACAGACCTCGATCGATACAAGCCGAGGTCTCGCTTAAATATTAATAATCCTGAATTAAACGGACCTCTAGTTACACGAGACGCTTTTAGGGCACCCAAGTGAAGCTAAGCATATTTAAATTTATTATGGGTTCTGCACATTTTTACATATTTTATACGAGTTTTTATAATACTGAAGTTGAAGAGTTTGTTCGTTTGGTTGAAATCGTTAACCTCAGGAACTGCTGGTTCGAAATGAAACCTTTGCTCTCCAAGGCTCCACACACGCAGTTTTTTTTTTCTTGTTTTATTAGCTATTTTATAAGCATATATAATATAATATCATCATCATCTGAGGCTCTATAGCCGCGAGTGGGAATGATTCTTCATGATTCTTTGACATATTTCTACGGATATTTCGTTCTGGTCTGTTACTAATGATCCCAGGTATACAAAGTTACGTACAGCCTCGAATGTCTTTTCGCCTACGATGATATCCTGCCGGGCCTCGCTCGAAGTCCTAGTGGCCTTCAGGTATTTTGTTTTGGCAATATTGACTTGAAGTCCGGCATTTTTGGCAGTTCTTTCTAGAGCAAGATATGCACCCTCCATTGCTGGTAGCGTCCTTCCGATTAGGTCTATATCATCTGCATATCCCAGTATAAAAAGTTGCCTATATGTTATTCCAGTTGTCCAGCTGTCTACGTACCAAATTTTATTGCAACCGGTTCAGCAGTTTTTGCGTGAAACAGCAACAATCACACACACATCCTTACAAACTTTCGCATTTATAATATTAGTAAGATAAGGTTCATATAAGCTTCTATAAGTTTTCATGCATAAAAAAGTTTTATGTTTAAGTTTAAATGACTATATCACTATATAGTATAAAACAAAGACGCTTTCTCTGTCTCTATGTCCCTATGTATGCGTAAATCTTTAAAACTGCGCAACGGATTTTGATGGTTTTTTTAGATAGTGATTCAAGAGGAAGGTTCATATGTATAATAACATCTATTAAACTACTCCGAATTTAACGCGCGCGAAGTCAATTTACAAACCTATTTATAATCTATTTATTCAATTATTTAAACACTTTATTGTGCTGCCAACAAAATACAAAAACAAAAACAAAACTTATACTTAAACAAATAAGAATACAGCACAGAAGGCGGCCTTATCACTTATAAGTGATATCTACCAGGCAACCAACTGAAAGAAAGAAAGAAAAGAAAGAAAATACATTTATTTATATAAGGTAAAGTTAATAAAAAATAATCTAATTTACAAAACGTTAAATAAACCTCATATCCACTCAGCGTATAAGAGTCTAAGCCCATTAAAGGAACTTTGACTCTCCACTGATTTTCAGTGGATACCACATTGACCCTGACAGTGGCAGCGTACATGTAAAAATAGGAAGCAATAACAATTTAAAAAAATAAATAAAAAAATAAAAATTAAAAGAAAGACAGATAGCAACTTACAATAACGTTGTAACAATAGTGCTCGTATAGACTGAAACTATTTAAACAATATTTATTATTCAGATCCAAACAATATTCAAACAAATAAACCGCAGTTTCCCAACCGAAAGTAATTTCATCTCGAGGGAAATACAGAATTTCTAAACTTTGGTTTTTCGACCGACTTCAAAAAAGGAGACGGTTAAATTTGTTTTATTTTTTTGTTTGTCAGCTCCATACTTTTTGTTATTTATTCGATTGTATTTATTTTTTGAAGTGAGACTTCTTTAGAATCGTTGTGATTACAAAGCTGATGCAACGGAAAAACGACAGGTGAGAGACACAAATACAAAAATGTGTAGAATGAAGCCGGCAAAGAGTGAGACAGAAATATACATACTATTTTACATTTTATATATATTCATCTCATTCTTTTGTCGATTTACTGAAGTTTCACTTCTATCGTGTGTAAATCACACACAGACCTTTTTTTGTGTTTGTCACCTCGTAGCTTTTTATTCGGTGAACCGTTTTTTACGATACTGTTTTTGTTTGGAAGCTGATGCTTCTTATGTGATCTAAGTTAAAGTTGGTCTAGTTCTGACATTTTGAAAGCGGTTTGGTTTTTTTCTGGAAATACTTATTTATTTTGTTGTTCTGCTCTGTTCCGTTCTGTTCTATTCTGTTCTGTTCCAAGTCAAATCTTTTCATTGTAAGTCATAAAACGAGTTCAAATTATAATATAATCAGTGTTTTTGTTCTGACAAATTAGAAGTAAATATTATTTTAAACAGTCTACATTAAAACAACGACCGCCTCCTTGGTACAGTGGTTAACGCGTGAGCGTAGAACCGAGGGGTCCTGGGTTCAATTCCCGGTGGAGACGCATAGAAAATGTCTCGGTCTGGCAGGACACAGACGGCTGATCACCTACATGTCCATAAAGAAAATCGATCAGTGAAACAGATGTACATCATCTGCCCCATACCCCACTAGGGGACACGGGACTTCACTACCCAGCAATTTCATAATACAACAGAAAGCATTTTATTGTAAAACAAAAAATATTGAAAAAACTGAAATTATTTTTAGTTTGAATTTTCTTTTATTTTTATTTATATGGCAGAAATGTTTATAGGTCTAAAATTTAATTATAAACGGTCTATAAAGTCTATTCTATATCAATATATAATATATAAATATATAATAGACTTTACAGACAGATAAATGCGAAAGTTTGTAAGATTGTGTGTGTTTGTTGCTCTTTCACGCAAAAACTACTGAACCGATTGCAATGAAATTTGGTACGTAGACAGCTGGACAACTGGAATAACACATAGGCAACTTTTTATCCCGATATTCCTACGGGATACGGACTTACGCGGGTGAAGCCGCGGGGCGCAACTAGTGTCACATAATACAAAGACACTCCGCATATGAAACACGACGCAAACGGCGCGACATGCAAATCCACAGTATTAATAATGTATAGACGCGACCTGGATTCGTTATAAGGGCACTTCACACGACGCGCGGCACCGCGGCGTTTAATCTCAGTGTTATAGATTGAGTAAATTTTATTAATTTTAATACATTTCATTTCATAATAAAGTAGCCTTTTTCAATCAATCTTCGACATATATCCTGAGGCCCATATCCTTTTACTTACCCTTCCCAGTCAGTTCCTTTGTTCCTCTCATCAATCCTTTCTTAATCCCCTCCCAATTTTAAGTCGGCAATACATTTGCAGAGGCGTAAGGTCTGCACGCTTGCGCTTCTCCAAGTGTCCAGGTGCGGTGGCAGCGCTTACCGTCAGCCGACCCACCAGCTCCATCACCAACTGTGACATAAATAAAAAAAACACTGGTTAGCCTGTAACCACGCTTAATAGTCTGAATGTGGAGATAAATTATATTAACGAAGGCCAAAATAAATAGATTTTTAAAAACTTTTTAACGGATTTTAAACGTGATTTATTCATTATATTATTAACCCGAACTGACGAACTGACTGGTCAGTCTCCCCGTGACCACGTTCGCTGTAAAGTGTTCGAAACGGGTTAATAATATAATGAATAAATGCGTTTAAAATCCGTTAAAAAGTTTTTAATTTCTAAATGTAATAATACTCGCGTAAAATCAAACACAAGAAAATACTAAATAGATTTTTTCAATGATTTTACGACGCACTGACTGACTTGTAAGCATGCTTGAAATTTTGGACTACTAAACAAAGGTCGTGTCGTCGGGTCGTCGTTTCGGTCGAGAAATGTAATAAGAAAGAAATCTTAGAAAACAATAATTTAACATGTATTTTTCTTTTAAAATTTAAATCGTTATGCTTCGTGCATGCTGTGTTAACGTCTAATTATTTCTTACTTATTCACACGGAAACCTATTACATTATTTAGTCTGAACAAATGCTGCAGAATATAATTTTTAAAATAATAATTACATAGTTTAAAAAATTAAACGAAACACATTTCTACATTGTATTCTATATTCTATCCTACTTCCTATCCTACAAATATTATAAATGCGAAAGTTTGTAACGATGTGTGTGTGTTTGTTGCTCTTTCACACAAAAACTACTGAACCGTTTGCAATGAAATTTGGTACGTAGACAGCTGGACAACTGGAATAACATATAGGCAACTTTTTATCCCGATATTTCTACGGGATACGGACTTACGCGGGTGAAATCGCTGGGCGCAGCTAGTCTATTCTATAAAAACGTACAAATTGCTACTGATCCGAGCATTTTTAAATTAGGTCACACTAAAACCACAGCACGTGTGTTAACACCTTAACTCGCTCCAAATGATTAATTAATACACGTTTTCATTAATTACTTGAAATAATATTTATGTAAAAACGGTTTTGGGCTTAATTTAAAAATTACGCACGTGTTTTTATGACGTATGTAATAATTATAAACTATTAGATATACATTGTATGGTTTAACCGTTATTTACACAGTGTCTTACGTGTACACTTTGAGAATTTTTAGGACACTTTAATTAGTGAGAGTCGAGCACGTTTCGGCACGAATTGGGCCAGCTCGCACCGGGGAATTACCACACTGGGGGTGAGGGGGAGAGGGGAGATCTTTATCTTATTATAGAGTAAATTCGAAAAGTCGTGTATGTTCTGTTTCAATTAAATCGGTGAACTGATACTGATAAAACTAGCGTAGGTTGAGAGTTGAATATTCGATCCAAATGTAAATTTTTTGATAACATTAAATGCGACGAACATATGAGATTCTCATATTATTATTATAAACGTGAAAATTTGTAACTGGATGGTGGATGATTATGGATGTTTGATACTCTTTTTTGTTTATTTTGTTTTTTCAAACAAATTTGTTTGTTGTATGCAATTTGATATAGGGATAGATAATATTCTGGACTGGCACACGGGCTTTTTACCCGGGTACCAGACGAGTGACGTCACAGTCTAATGCTAGTGGATAAAGAAATTGTGAAATGGGCATTCAATTAACAGTTTATGTCAGTTTTGTTCATATAAAACTAGATGTGCCCGCGACTTCGCACGCGTTAAATTCGGAGTAGTTTAAAAGATGTTGTTATACATATAAACCTTCAATTCTTGAAATTCTTGAATCTCTAGTTTTTAAAAACCCCATCAAAATCCGTTATGTAGTTTTCCAAATTTAAGCATTCGTACATACAGACGTTGGAAGCTTTGCTTTATACTATGTAGCGATCTGCCCAGAGACAAGACACCCGACGCTCCGTAGCCAACCCCTAACGGATGTTTGTGAAAATTTAACTCTCAACGTAATATATATATCTTATACCTTTAAACGAGCAATTCTTGTATATATATATCTATATATATATAATTGGAATCTCGGAATCGGCTCCAACGATTTTCATGAAATTATATAGTATATAGGGGGTTTCGGGGGCGATAAATCGATCTAGCTAGGATTTTTTTTAGAAAATGTCATATTCGTGTTTTATTCGTGTTTTTTTTTCCTGACATCTATTGGTGAATAATAATACTATTTTGCTTCGTAGATAGCTGGACAACTGCAATAACACATAGGCACTTTTTATACCGATATTCCTACGGGATACGGACTTACGCGGTTTCAACCGCGGGTCACAGCTAGTATATATAGTATATAAAATAGCTGCACGCCCCGGCTCCGCCCGGGTAGTTAAACTATCCTCTCTATCAAGTTGGATCGAACTGCACATGGTGTGCGAATTTTATTATAATCGGTTAAGTGGTATAGGAGACCATTGAGGACAAACATTGTGACACGAGATTTATATATATTTAGATAAGTTTATTTGAACCAAAAAAGAAATACACTGCAGACATTAAGTTACATGAATTATGTAGGTACATTAGAGCTTTATCTATATATATAAAATTCTCGTGTCACAGTTTTCGTTGCCATACTCCTCCGAAACGGCTTGACCGATTCCTCTGAAATTTGGTAAGCATATTGGGTAGGTCTGAGAATCGGCCAACATCTATTTTTTATCCCGATATTCCTACGGGATACGGACTTACGCGGGTGAAACCGCGGGGCGCAGCTAGTAGCTTATATAAATAATATTAAATATAGAGTATAACGAAAAAACAATGTGATAAATAGACTTCGATACTTGAAACCTTAGCTCATATAGGGGACACTGAAAAACAGCGCTGCTAATGTCCTTAACATTGCAGAGGCTGAGTTGTCTCCTTCTTGTCAGGGTCGCTATGACACACTCCTCGTATCTGATGCTGGTCTTCTGTTGTAATGTTGATGTGAAACATCTGTAGCCGCACGTAAAACCGATTTCTGGCGTGGCGACGCATGCCGTGGCGACGCGTCGCCACGCTATACGAATTAAGTACTCACGATTCGAAATAAATTTGTAAATTTTTGTATTACAAGAAAATAAATTTTTATTCAATAAATAGTCATCGCTATCTGGAAAAAATCGTAATATTTTATTTTATCATTACGACATATTTAGTTCCTATCACAATATGTTGTTTTCTGCAAATTACTTTTACAAAATAATGTCGATGTTTTTCTGCCAGGCATCCCCTGACGGCTCACATTTTTTTATATCTATATACTCATCTATTTGTTGCTTTTTATTTGTATCTTATATATAAAATTCTCGTGTCACAATGTTAGTCTCTATATTCCTCCGAAACGGCTTGACCGATTCCTCTGAAATTTGGTAAGCATCTTGGGTAGGTCTGAGAATCGGCTAACATCTATTTTTCACACCCCTAAATGATAAGAGTAAGGCAGAACAGCGTTTGCCGGGTGCAGCTAGTAATTTGTATAAAATTAATCTATATATATAAAATAAAGTGGTGTCATTTACACTATTTATAACTGAAGAACGGATTAACCAATTCGGCTGAAAATTTGTGCAGAGGTAGCTTGGACCCAGGAGACGGACATAGGATAGTTTTTATCCCGGAAATCCCACGGGAACGGGAACATGCGAGAAAAACCCCGGGTCTAAGTTTCCTGCGACTACGCGGGCATAGCCGCGGGCGGATAGCTAGTTTTTGATAAATTAAAATCTTTCATTAGTGTGTCGTGCTGTACCTGATAAATAAATGTTTCGTTCTTTCTTTCTTTCTATCTAATTGCAAACAACTGTCGCTGTTCACACATCAGCGTTTATCGCCAAGGTGCGACTAGACTCGGCGATAGCGAGCCAATTGCGACACAAACACTACAGGAGACCCATATCCTTTTCCTTACCCTTCCCAGTTCTTGCCTTTATTCCTATCGCCAAACCTTTCTTAATCCCTTCCCAAATAGGCAATCCATTTGTAGAGGCGTAAAGCCTGTAATGGACCTTACGCCTCTCCAAATGTTCATGGGCGGTGCTTACCATCAGGCGTCCCACCAGCTCCATTGCCTCCATAAAAAAAGAACTACAACAGAATACGTGCAGCTTCTTCGCCGGTGACTATAAGGTACCCTGAGTATGAGTGCGACCCTCCTCCTCCCCCCGGTCATGCGACGTCCCAAGCCGAGGTCCGTGATCCCCGTCAAAGCGTGTCGCTACCGGGGTTAACCTTCACACGCGTCCGCGCTGAACCGTTGCACCCATGCAGGCTAACATGGACTTTTACTATGTAAAAAGAAATATTTTATAAAAACTCAGTTTACAATCACACGAAGTAGATTATAAACTGACGGTTATTTATTTATTTAAACACTTTATTGTGCTGCCAATAAAATACAGAAAGCAATAACAAAAGCTTATACTTAAATAAATAGGAAGATACAGCACAGAAGGCGGCCTTATCACTTATAAGTGATCTCTACCAGGCAACCAACAAAAAAAAAGTAAGTAAGGTAAAAAGTATACGCAAATATAACAAATAAAATAACTACATTCTAAAAATTTACATACAACATATCCTACTATAATATTATAATTGTGAAAGTTTGTAAGGATGTATGTGTTTGTTGCTCTTTCACGCAAAAACTACTGAACCGATTGCAATGAAACTTGGTACGTAGACAGCTGGACAACTGGAATAACATATAGACAACTTTTTATTCCGATATTCCTACGGGATACGGACATACGCGGGTGAAACTCCGGAGCGCAGCTAGTATGCCATAATAAGTTGCCCACGACACTGGGATGTCACTCCAGAATCTAAAATGATATAATGACACTAATTTCCCATCAAACACGAAGTCGATTAAGGAAACTAAACAAATCAGAAAGCATCCTTCATTTTATTTTGAGACGTCGGTTGAAAAACAAGTATTTCAATATGAATTTCTGCATCTCCGCATAATGACATAAATGAAACCTGCCACCACAACTGGATAGAGATGCAAGTACAATCCGCCCGTGCGTCAGAGAGGGACGGAGGATATCCGTTTTGATTCGTCCTAACTACTATTGATTACTTTTAATGAGGCTAGGGCTGCGACAAACTCGTTATCTTTGCTTCACTCATTAACCGACTACGCGGAAAGGGTTATGGTCTTCAAGTATGTCTATATCCTACTAATCCTACTAATATCATAAATGCGAAAGTTTGAAAGGAGGTGTGGGTGTTTGTTACTCTTTCAGGCAAAAACTACTGACCGGATTGCAATGAAATTTGGTACATAGATAGCTGGATAACTGGAATAACATATAGGCAACTTTTTATCCCGATATTTCTACGGGATATGGACTGACGCGGGTGAAACCGCGGAGCGCAGCTAGTCCTCAATACATCTGTGTATGTATACTTAGATCTACAAAATGACGGTGGGGTTTTTTTTGTAATAGATAAGCGGTTCTAGTAATTTATACGCAAAGTTGACTGACTGATCTATCAACGCACAGCCCAAACTACTGGACCGATCGGGCTGGATTTTAGCTTGTAGATAGCCACTATGAGTCAGGCATCCCTCTAAGAAAGGATTTAGAGAAATTCTACTCCCAAGAATATAAAAAGGATAAAAGTGTGTGGCATTATAATTTATTTTGACCTCACGCGAAGCTGCGGGCAACAGCTAGTATAATTAAGTTCAGACACATAGTGTTTATAACAAAACTCTTTTTATACTAGCTGCGCCGCGCGGTTTCACCCGCATAAGTCCGTATCCTGTAAGAATATCGGGATTAAAAGTTGCCTATATGTTATTCCAGTCGTCCAGCTGTCTACGTACCGAATTTCATTGCAACTGGTTCAGTAGTTTTTGCGTGAAAGAGCAACAAACACACACACATCCTTACAAACTTTCGCATTTATAATATTAGTAGGAAGGATACCCATTTTTAGGGTTACGCACCTAAAGAGTATAACTCTCACTAAGACTTCAGTGTCCGTTTGACTGTATATTCGTCTGTCAATAATGCCAGAATAGATAGACTTCGTTTATTATAAAAAAAAACCCTATCTTATTATTTCTTTTTCTGTGTTTAAACGTCATTCTTTTGAATCGAAGGAGGTTCTCATTTCGAGTGTATTGTGTCTGATAGAAAATTATTGTCATCTTGTCCCGCCTTAGAATAGGAGTGGTACCTGCCTCCCTTCCCCCTCCTTCCTTTTTGTAAAAGATAATTATTTAAGAAGCAACCTTCAACAGTTATTAGTCGGATGATGTCCGCCTTCTTGGTACAGTGATTAACGCGTGAGCGCAGAACCGAGTGGTCCTGAGTTCAATTGTGTATGTTCAATTGTGTATTTAATGTACATCATCTGCCCCATACCCTACTAGGGGACATGGGACTTCACTTTACAGTCGGATGATGATAATGAAAGAATACGGAATACACTTGCGATAATCGAGGCACTAATCTGTACATTTTAATATTAAAACAATTATAATTCGGAACTTAACCTAGGTATACATTAAGACATGCGGTCTTATTGCTACGTAGCAATTTCTTCCAGGCAATCCAACGTACGAAGGGAATTGTAAACATAGATTAAAGGCAGTCTGAATAGAATTCAAAAACAATGCGAAATTATAAAATCAAATAACAACTTTAAACACAACCTTCCACTTTCAACTTTATATTTCCAATGACAGAATACATTTTTTCCAGTGTGACCGTCCTTTCGAGGGTGCTTCAGGTCTTTTCGCTTTTGGCAACCCTAGCTCAAGTACCAGGGCTGCGTAGGTACATTCGCAGCGAATTTCAATTCATTATATACTCGCACAGTGTACAATGTACAGTCAGCATATTTCATGTCTATTTATATGTATTTCAATGCTTCTGAAATAGAACAAACAAATACGTTTTAATTATATTTGAATGGTCCATGGTTTTGGGTGTTTCGAGTTGAAATGTAGATGGCTCTAGAGTTTGACGAAAGAGTCCATTTTTGTACTGCTGTGATAAAATTATTATTACACACGCGTAAGTCCGTATCCCGTAGGAATATCGGGATAAAAAATTGCCTATATGTTACTCCAGTTGTCCAGCTGTCTACGTACCAAATTTCATTTTTGGTTCAGTAGTTTTTGCGTGACAACAAACACACACACATCCTTACAAACTTTCGCATTTATAATATTAGTAGGAAGTGGGGATTAATATGTCTATGTGAGAGTCGAGCACGCTTCGGCACGAATTGGGCCAGCTCGCACCGGGGAAGTACCACAGCCCCATAGAAAATCAATGTGAAATAATACTATTGTGATCTTCTCACCCTACCCGGTCCATTCCTTATTTCCAGTCATCAATCCTTTCCTTATCCCTTACGCCCTAAAAAGCGGTTGGAGCTTTCACAGAGGCACTACCTCAGCGAATGTTCAAAGACAGTGGTGATCGCTTACCATCAGGCGAACCATTACCCCCGAGGGTGTCGCGGGTGAATTTTAACCAGCTCCCGTGGCCCCTCACTCAAGTGGCTCGACGGAACACAGTGGGGTTTTGGTCGGTAAGAATCCGACATAACCCACGGCTCCATCCCCGGGGGCCGTGGCTATCTATGCAAGATTTCCCCACTACAAAAAAAAGGCGAACCATTACCCCATTTGTCCGCTATGACATAAAAAAGTAAAAAATATCCCAGGCATTCCCAGATAGATATCTATTATGTTAAATTAGGCTGGATTACGCTGACCAAGTGCGAGCAGATGTCATAGATCGTTGAACTGTTTGGTGCTTGCTCATACCGGTTTCTGATGTTTTTCTTCACCGACTAGAACCTGGTGATGAGTTTGATCGCACATATAAATTTACGAATCAATTTAATGTTTAATAATTATTGATTTAAGCTGAAGTCTGCAGCTTTTCCCGAACGGTCTGATAATTGGAATTTTCATTATAAAAACTTTCAGCCCCATTTTATACCCTGGGGGGTAGAATTTGTCAAGAACCTTTCTTAGCGGTTGCCTACATTATAGTGGGCAATCGGTAGTTTAGTTTGGGCTAAATCAGTGATAGAAAAGTGTACACTAATATGGCCTATATTCCAGTCTAGACAAAAAGACGTGCCTAGCATTACAGCATTAGGTTGTCTCTTACATAAGATTAAGTTAAATAAATTATATTCATAAACCAAAACCGTTAGATAGACTATTAACAAAGTGAATGTATAAATTTTTAAAGAATAGAAAAAATTTGACCACGAACCGGGATTCGAACCCGCGTTTCTTGCCTAACCGTAGCAACGCCTAGCCTCTCGGCCACCCGTGATCCCGCCACAGTAATCGAATTTCTTCTACTCTTTCGGTTTCATGTGCCTGAGGGGCACCCCACGTCATCTATTGAGATGATTAAGAACCATCACAACCAATACGTAACATTATTTCAATGATTACAATATTGCATCCATGTAACGAAACATTATCCCGCCTCGTGATCAATTTTTTTCTCTTCTTTAAAAATTTCTTATTTATAAAGCATTTCAATGCTATAAAACTAAAAATTAAAAGTGAGTGTAGTTGGGCTGAATCTATACTAATATAATAAATCTGAAGAGTTTGTTTGTTTGTACGCACGAATCTCAAGTCAAGTCAATATTTGAACAGCTAGACACAATTCGTGCGATTGCGCCATGTTACTGATTAAACATTTTATGGGATTCAATGGCCAAAGAGTCTTGACAAGATATGATAAGTGACATCTGCATCTTAACTGACATTTTTTGTCAAACTCAAACATTTATTCATTCAACAAAACTTCTTATAGAAGCAC
The DNA here is from genome assembly GCF_012273895.1 of Zerene cesonia. Classification (NCBI taxonomy): domain Eukaryota; kingdom Metazoa; phylum Arthropoda; class Insecta; order Lepidoptera; family Pieridae; genus Zerene; species Zerene cesonia. Next base: position 494,093 of record NW_024045133.1, on the reverse strand, counting down.
TTTTGTATCGTCATATAACACAGTTATAACATTTACCACCGGTTCGGAAGGCAGTTTCTACAGAGAAGAGCCGGCAACAAACTCTGTAGTTGCTCTTTTAAAAAAATATAAATTTAACATTTTCTATATAATATGTAACATGTACATAACAATGATGCCAATGAACTGACCTGTGGTTCTTAAGCGCCTACATTCTATGGATTGTCATCTTCCATATATTCATTAAAGCTTAGTAGGAACTCTGAACTAATACATTTTTAATATAGTTTTTTAATTTAGCACTACTAAACGATTTAATACTATGAGGAATTCTATTGTATACACGTATACCTTGTCCCATAAATGAACTTTTCACTTTACTAAGCCGGAAAACAGGCATTTCAATTTTATTTCTGTTCCTCATAACTATGTCTATCACCTACTTTTTTATGTAAGTCGATGTTATTGTGTACGTGTAAAATGTTATTAAATATAATAATATTAATTATTCATCCAACAGAATATTAAAAAACACTTGTTTCTTAATGTTGAGAGTGGTATCATACTCAAACTCAAACTTAAACATTTATTTATCGAATTAGACTTCTTATAGAAGCACTTTTAAATCGTCTCGTAGTTTTAACATTTACCACCGGTTCGGAAAGCAGTTTCTACAGAAGAGAAGCAAAGAAACTCTAATCGTAATGATATTTTTTTTTTTTTTTTTATGTCATAGCGGGCAACTGAGCTGGTGGTTCGCCTGATGGTAAGCGATCACCACCGCCCATGAACATTCGCAAAGGTAGATCCTCTGCGAATGCGCTGCCCGCTTTTTTGGGGTAAGGGAAAAGGAATGGATTAACGACTGGAAAGAAGGAATGGACTGGTTCGGGTGAGGAAAAGGAAACGGGCCTCCGGCTCCCCCACTCACCGTACGAAACACAGTGGCATGCCACTATTTCACGCCGGTTTTCTGTGGGGGTGTGGTACTTCCCCGGTGCGAGCTGGCCCAATTCGTGCCGAAGCGTGCTCGACTCCCACAATAAAATTTAATGATGATGAAATATTGTTTCAGAACATTATCACATCTTCGTTGGTGATCTCAGCCCGGAGATTGAGACGCAGAGTCTCCGGGACGCATTCGCGCCTTTTGGCGAAATATCGTGAGTATTTATTTTCACTAGCTTCACCTGTATGTTTGTATGTAACCGACTCATTAAGATACGATTGGCCCACTTGAAACGGATTTAATTCAAACTCTGTACACTTATCAGGGATCGGTGATAATACAATAATTACATGAGTTTCTCGCATATATATCGCTATCCCTTACGTATACTCTTTATAACAACATGGGAGACAATTTAGTTAAATCATCTTGTTTTTTTTTAATTTAAATAATTATATTAGTTTTAAATGAACTATTGCGTATTATTCATCTTTTATTAAGCACTAGCTACTGCTAGCCTTTGTAACTCAGTGAAGTTACAGCTTTCTAATGGTGAAAGTATTTTTGAAATTGGTCCAGTAGTTTTTGAGTTTATCCATTACAAACATACAAACAAACAAACAAAAATACAAATTCATCCTCTTTGTAATATTAGTGTAGATAATCAAAAGAGGTTTTTTGTCATTTATATTCAAATTCTAAATGACTCATTCACCCCTTCCTCCCCTCCCTTCGCTTCGTCCCCGTAGTTAAAGAAAAATTTACATGGAAATTGTTCAGAATAGACAAAATAAAATTATTAATATTTTGAGGGTAGCTAGTGACGTGATGTATTCATAAGGCCGGAGGCAGCGCGGGAGTCGTCATCGCCTGTCGTGTAACCACGCGCGGAACGCGTGCTAATTTACTTTATATTCAAAAGCAGTTCACGGGTAGTTTCGGTTGATTTTTAATTGTTTTAAATCCAATAATCATAACGCCGCGTTTGTGTATCGCGAGATTCCGTGCGTTATAAATCTAGTAATGGCGACGTAGTGTGCCTGGCTGTGTTGAAGTGGCGACGTACCTGGTTAATTTCATTTTTTTATATTATTTGGTTACGTGATGTCACATCTAGTATCCCTTTATATCTAGTAATCCTCCCAAGGGTGCCCTATTGGATTTTATAGTGTTTTGATCGACCGACATAACATATGCGTGTGCTGTGCAGTTTATTAGAAGGTATGTAGCTAGGGTTTAACTTTAACATCATCATCATCAGCCCATTATATTCCCAATGCTAGGACACGGGCCCCCTATGAGGGTTCAGGCCATAATCCACCACGCTGGCCCAGTGCGGGTTGGCAGATGTCACATGTCGTCGAACTTTTGATTCTTGGACATGCCGGTTTCCTCACGATGTGTAATAGCCGCCGAACCGTTCTTTGTGATACAAAAATATGTTTTATCTCGGTAAGAAGTAGCCTATATATATAACTACCTAACTATTGCCAGACACAAAAATTACGTCATGAAATCTCTCCATAACGACCTGAAAGAAAGACAAGCTAACACTTTCAAATCAAATCAAATCAAATTTGTTTATTAAAACAAACACTTAACCTAACCTTATACCTAAGTACACTTCGGATTCATAATATGACTAAGTATTTATAACGTTTTTGTTATGTGGTTTTAGTTGTATTTTTTGTTGTGTTATATTGGTTTTAAATGACGTTATTTCTTTCTTCCTGCGCATATGTATAAATGTGATTCTTTACGAAAGCATAAGAATAGATTATTTCTAACACCAGCAAAGAAGATATCTTTGTTCGCTTTTTCACGTTTGCAATTGGTTAAACGCATGATATTTTTTCGATAGTAAGGACTAATCCGTTCGTATCTACACTAATATTATAAACAGGGAAACCTTGTTTGTTTGTTTGGTTGTAATGAATAGGCTCAAAAGCTACTGGACCAATTTTGAAAATTCTTTCACCATTCGAAAGCTACATTATCCACGAGTAACATAGACTATATTTTATTTTGGAAAAAAATAGGGTTCCGTAACATATCTTTATTGAAACATCCAAACCAGTATACCTATAAAGCTGAAGGGTTAGTTAGTTCGCTGAGACTAGCGCGTTCAAACAAACAAACTCTTTAGCTTTATAATATTAGTATAGATAAAAAACAAATCTGCATATAAATTTATCTCAGTTCATAATAAATTATATATTTAATAAATAGGAGAGAAGAAAACTAAACAATTTATGTTGGCGCCAAGCCAAGTACTCTGTCTGTCACTGAGAGATTTTGATCGAGACATTTAATAAACTCAAACTCAAGCTGAATCTCAATCTCAAACTCAACTCAAGTCTGAGTGTGTCTGTGGTTTGATAACTCCCGAACGGACGATGCGATTTCAAATTTGTTTTTCTTTGGATTAAAGGTGACTTATGTGCGAATGTTCTTAGATATGTTCCATGAATATCTGTTCAGCCGTTTTGTCATCAGCTGATATCTGATATAGATGAGGATATGATTAATGTGGATAATAAATGAAATGAAAAAGGCTATGTCTAGTATGATACTAGATATACCTACACTGGTTATAGAAGCACTCTTTTAGCATTTTATTGTAGACTTGCTGCGCCCCGCGGTTTCACCCGCGTAAGTCCGTATCCCGTAGGAATATCGGGATAAAAATTGCCTATATGTTATTTCAGTTGTCCAGCTATCTACGTACCACATTTCATTGCAATCGGTTCAGTAGTTTTTAAAGAGTTACAAACATACACATACACATACATCCATCCTCACAAATTTTCGCGTTTATAATATTAGTAGGATAGGATGTTTATTTATTTAATTTCTAAGCACGATTTCGAGAAGTTATAGTTTAATCTTATTATTATTGTATCTTATATTACGTGTATCTCTCCATAATACTCGGGTACCTCCAGAAGGGAAGCACCCGGTCTTTTGGAAGGCTTACGTGGGGACACAGATCCAACACGCAGAGGCCCTTTAGAGAATCTAATGATTGATGGGACTCATTATTATATCTTGTATTATTATTGTTTAATCTTTATTTTTGTTGGATTATAGCATCGATGTGGTGTTGAATAAACATTATTTCTTTATTTAGAAATTATATACTTTTTAACGGATTTGAAACGCGATTTATTCATTATATTATTAACCCGACGTTTCGAACACTTTACAGCGAGCGTGGTCACGGGGAGACGGAAAAGTTTTTAATTTCTAAATGTATAATACTCGCGTAAAATCAAACACAAGAAAATACAATTCTTTCTTTATTTCAAATTTCAAATTCAAATTGGCCGACCAATAATTTGGTGGGGGTTTTCAAAATTAAATTTTAATGTTATTAAATGCTGCGCCAAGTAACACTGAAAAACTTGATTTACCTTCATTGGTTGATGGTTGAAGATAACTTATTTTAACAACAAAAAACACTCACGGATGGCACGAGCTTTCAAATAAAAAAAGCATCGTCAAAATCGGTTCACCCGGTCGAAGGTTCTGAGGTAACAAATACAAAAAATACAGTCGATTTCAACCGCCCCACAAACACCCCACACAAACAAAATGTTTTCTAGTCTTTCTTTCAGTTCACACACATATACCCATCTCACTCCCACATAACTTTGTCTCTTTCCAACGTATAGCGCCTTAATAGGTCGATAAAATTTTACGATTTCTCGAAGGGAGATAAGGGGTCCAATGTTATTTCCCTGTTTTAATATTTTATATTGATTTAAGTATGCCCTCAGTCTATTTACCCATGAATATACTATCTTGTCAAACGGTGAAGGAAAACATCGTGAGGAAACCGGCATGTCCGAGAATCAAAAGTTCGACGACATGTGACATCTGCCAACCCGCACTTGGCCAGCGTGGTGGATCACGGCCTGACGCCTGACACAGGAGGCCTGTGTCCCAGCTGTGGGAACATGTATGGACTGATGATGATGATGATGATGATACCCTTGTATAAATTTTCATTTAATCTTATGATATAGGCGGTCCTTTGCTTGGTTTTACTAGCTCCACACCCCGGCTCCACCCGGGTAGTCATTTACCGTAATTGAAATAATATAAATCCTATCTTTTAAGTTGGATAAAACTGTACACGGTGTACAAATTTGATTAAAATCGGTTGAGTAGTTTAGGAGTCCATCGCGGACAAACAGAGTGACACGTAATTTGTATATATTAAGATATAGATTACTGAAAATCTATTGAATATCAGCGCTGAGTAGTTCCCTTTTAGCAGCGCCAATGACATTTAAATAACCTTTTTATTATATTTTCGTTATTTATTTATTTGTATTGTAAAGATTTCGAGAACTTTATTATGTGTTGGTGAATAAACATTCTTTCTGTTTTCTTCCTTCTACCCTCTTTCTTTTTCTTTCCTTCTTTCTCCTTCCTAAATCCATAAACATATGGTTTTTTTCTTCTTTTCTGTCTCTCTTATTCCTATTGTTTGTAAACCTCCGAAACGCCATCACCGATTTTTATGATGTTTTCTTCTTTTTGTATTCGATAAGTATATCGATAAGTTGAAAAATAATTACCTCCTAGTCGAAATAATGTATATGACACGACGTTCCGCAGATGCCAACCCACAAACTAAATTTAAATAAGACTCACCAACTTTATCATTATTCTCACATAAGTAGGAAGTGACATTATTTTTAAGCGACATAGACAACATTTTTAACCGATTTTAAAAAGATGAAGCTCAGAATGATTGAGAAGCTCAGAATCCCACTGTATTTCACGTGTTTGTTAACTTATAACCTCATACTGATAGTCCCATTTAATTTTGATCTAGTTCTAACAATTTGAATATCATACATTTTTTAACAAACAGTTTGGCCTGGTGGTGGTGATGATGATGGTGATGATGACTAATAGTTCCTATGTATTTACAGGGATTGCCGAGTAGTGAGAGACCCGCAGACGCTAAAATCAAAGGGATATGGTTTTGTTTCATTTTTGAAGAAATCAGTAAGTGTTTTCTTATATTTTATAAGCGCGGTCAACTGAGCTGGTGGTTCGCCTGATGGTAAGTGATCACCACCGCCCGTGAACAGAGCAGAGGTAGTGCGCTACCCACTTTAAAAGTATTAGGGTTAGGGATCGGCGGAATTAAAGGAATTAATTGGGAAGTACTCACCGAACAAAAGCATGCTTCTATTTCACGCTGGTCTGCTGTGGGGGTGTGGTACTCCCCGCTGTGAACCCAATTCGTGCCGAAGCGTGCTCGACTCCCGCATTCAAAGTGAATAAAATTACCTATTCTACCCACGAGCAATTAATTGTACATTTGGATGAAAAATACTACTATTATATTCCTTATATTTTCAAGTTTTAAAAACGCAATTTCAAATTGATATAAATTAACAAGTTCTTACCACAGCTAAGCACGCGTTTCATATAACGAACATCATAGAAATAATAAAAAAATAATATCACTGTCACCAAAAAGGACATATACATATATAAGTTGCTTAAAAATAAGTAATGCGATGGATATTTATCCAGTAAAAACAGATGAAAGCCTCTGGTGCCGCACCAAGCCAAGACCTGTTTATACAGCACTGAAATGAAGAAAGTTTTTAGATTGAAAGAAAGAATGTTTATTAGATATATATTTTAAGAGATGAATAGATATATAGATGTAGATAAATAGATATATAGATAGATTAAACGTTTATTAAAAGCACACATTAAATACACGACAATTACAAAATAAGACAATTAAACAAAGAAAAATTAACACACAGAGGAAAAAGCAGGACGGAGACAAATGTGCACTGTGTTCTTAAAAAGGGTCTTGGTTCAGCATAAATGTCAGAGATTGACTCTGACGCTGACGTTTTTTTTTTATGACACAGTCGGCAATGGATCTGGTGGGGCGCCTGATGGTAAGCGCTACCACCGCCCATGAACATTTGTAGAGGCGTAAAGTCGATTACAGACATTACGTCGGCAATCCATTTGTCTGACAAATGGATTGCCGACTTTGAATTGGGAAGGGATTAAGAAAGGATTGGCGAGAGGAATAAAGGAAAGGACTGGGAAGGGGAAGGGAAAGGATATGGGCCTCCGGCTTCCCCACTCACCGAACGAAACACAGCAGAATGCTATTTCACGCCGGTCTTCTGTGGGGGTGTGGTACACATATATTCTGCCAACACCATTTTCAATTCTTTTAGTATTTCAAACATTTATAAATAATATGTTTTGTAAGTTTTTAAAGAAGAACTATGTCTTCACCAGGAGGCGGAATCGGCTATCACTGCCATGAATGGCCAGTGGTTGGGCTCTCGGTCGATTCGCACCAACTGGGCCACCAGGAAACCACCGGCGCCTAAAAATGAACGTGAGTACTGACCTAAGCTGTTTTTGAAGTTATATTTTATGTCATAGCGGGCAACTGAGCTGGTTCGCCTGGTAAGCGATCACCACCGCCCGTGAACAGAGCAGAGCTTTTAGGGGGTAAGGGAGAAGGAAAGAAGGAATGTACTGGGACGGGTGAAGGTAATTTTATATATATACATAAACAAATGAATATTGCTAGTATATATATGTGTTAAATGCATGTTGGTGTGTGTAATTTTTATTTTTGTTAAATTAATACACTTTTTATCATTATCATTGAAAAATACTGATTTTCTGCGCTCCTTCTTTTACCTACTTCCTACTAGTCCTATTCCTTAATCCTACTAATATTATAAATGCGAAAGTTTGTAAGGATACGTGTGTGTTTGTTGCTCTTTCACGCAAAAACTCCTGAACATAGTGAACATACTGAACTGACAACTGGAATAACATATAGGCAACATTTTATCCCAATATTCCTACGGGATACGAACTTACGCAGGTGAAACCGCGGGGCGCAACTAGTAAATTATAAGTGTACCAATATCAACGCAACTATCGTAAAATGGAATTCAACTAAGAAACGGATCAATTCTCCGCCATTTTGTGACGTCATAGATATTCATACAAACGCATTCATGCTAAATTTTGGTATAACATTAGTATTTAATTTAATATAAGAGTCAGCCGAAATAAATAATCTACACTAATATTATAAAGAGGAAAACTTTGTTTGTTTGGTTGTAATGAATAGGCTCAAAAACTACTGAACCGATTTTAAAAATTCTTTCACCATTCGAAAGCTACATTATCCACGAGTAACATAGGCTATATTTTATTTTGGAAAAAATAGGGTTCCGTAAGATATTTTCGATTAACTGAAAAAAATAAACCAATGAAGTTACTTATTTTGCGTACGCTGCCTAAACTACAAAAGATAGAACCATAACATGTTAGAATTAATTGTAGATCTTATAAATATCTACAAAAAAGTCCGCGACACACTATACCTATCTATGTCGAGTGAGGCACAACAATCAAATTTTTATTTAAAAATCTTGAATTTTTTTTGGACTACATTTAAACGCGTTTATTTTACTCACGCTATTAATCCTTATCAAAATAATTAATAAATTATTAAAATAAATTATTTCATCAATAAGTACAGTTTATGTTGATAATATTTGGTCTTTGAATGATTAAAATTGGACGTTTAGTTTTGAAGTTGTGGTGAAATTAAAATATTACGATTTCTGCTGCACGGCCCGTTGTGAAGTGACTTTGCTTTTTGCATTATATTAACAGACCGCTAGTCTGTTAATATAATGCAAAAAGCAAAAGCAGTGGTGGCTCAGTGGTGAGAAACTCGGACTTCAAAATCGATAGGTCGGGGTTCGAGACGGGTGAGGAAATAAATTGATTTTTCAATTTATTTGCGCATGTAGATAACATCACCACTGCTTAAAACGGTGAAGGAAAACATCGTGAGGAAACCGGCATGTCCAAGAATCAAAAGTTCGTCGACATGTGACATCTGCCAACCCGCACTTGGCCAGCGTGCTGGATTATGGCCTGAACCCCCATAGGAGGCCTGTGTCCCAGCAGTGGGAACATATATAGGCTAATGATGATGATGATGATGATAATGCAAACCGAAATTCTCAGTGAATCGTATTTTCCTGATGACATTTGACACAAAACTGACGCATAAATGTCATTGACTTGAATTCTTAGTTCAATCGTTTAGTACAAAATTTGAACTCACGAATGCGTTTTAATTAAATAAGTTATGCATTTGGAATGTAGGCAAAGTGTGGGTACATCACTTGTATTAATATTAACACATAAATATTCTCAAAGGCAGATAAAACGGAATTGGTAATTAATGAAATAAGCTTGTAACATTCGGAAAATTAGCTTTCTTAATAAATATTAATATTGAGTTTTTCATCCGAATCGTAATAAATGTATACCTAACCTATTCGCCCGTATTTGCTTGCTATCACCTTTTATTAAATAACTAGCTGTGACCCGCGGTTGAAACCGCGTAAGTCCGTATCCCGTAGGAATATCGGTATAAAAAGCGCCTATGTGTTATTTCAGTTGTCCAGCTATCTACGAAGCAAAATAGTATTATTATTCACCAATAGATGTCAGGAAAAAAAACACGAATAAAACACGAATATGACTAGCTAGATCGATTTATTCGAAACCCCCTATGTACTAAATTTCATGAAAATCGTTGGAGCCGATTCCGAGATTCCAATTATATATATATATATATATATATATATATACAAGAATTGCTCGTTTAAAGGTATAAGATTAGTAGCTGCTGCGACTTTGTTTACGATGTTACAACATGTCCTTTATCATCCAGTGAAATAGCGTCAATATACGTGCAGCCGTTTTAAATATTATACGCTATAAAGTAAAAAATAAACAAAAGAATTTAAACCATAAATTTTGATAATACAGCTCACATGTTTATTATAATTATAGATTTCATCAAAAGCTGTTCAGCCGTTCACATGAATAAACCATAAAGAAACTACAAAATTGTAACTTTACATTTATTGAAAGGGATCAATTTGAAAACAACATTATACTAAGCCCCATGCCCCACAGGGGGGCGTAATGACAACAGTGAAGACTCCCATTCTCTGAGAGTCTTAAGATAAGCCCAGTGTGTAATTATATAGTAATTTTCTTCTATCTCAGAACTATATGGAGATGTTAAAACCGTTAAATTAATTTTAAAAAATGTCAAAATAAAAGTATGTATGTATGTCTACGTAATATATTGAAAATAATGCCTAAAGCATAAAAAACATAGTATTTTTACAAAAGGAGACATCAAGATATGATTGAGTTTATTGATAAACTAGCTGCGTCCCGCGGTTGCACGCGCGTAGGTCTGTATCCCGTAGGAATATCGGGATAAAAAATTACCTATGAGTTATTCCAGTTATCCAGCTATCTACGTACTAAATTTCATTGCAATCGGTTCAGTAGTTTTTGCGTGAAAGAGTAACAAACATACATACACATACACATACATCCATCCTCACAAACTTGCGTATTTGTAATATTAACTAGCTGAACCCTGCAAACGCTGTTCTGCCTTAATCTTATCATTTAGGGGTATGAAAAATAGATGTTGGCCGATTCTCATAGATACACAAAAAAAATTCATCAAAATCGGTCAAGCCGTTTCGGAGGAGTATGGCAACGAAAACTGTGACACGAGAATTTTATATATTAGATAGAATAACATAGGATGATACAGAAACAGTCAATTTCATTGTTTGTAAAGAATCAATGCTAACTTAATCCAAATTTGTGAACATATTACAATAAATATAATACATTAAAAAGGTATTTAATGTTATAAAAATTAATTTTAATGAACGCAAAATATCGTGAACAGTCATTTCCTTGTAACTCCATTACCATTTTCAAAAAAATCCAATTAAAATTGATAATTTCATTCACATATTCTTAAAAATCTGTTGCATTTTATATTTAGTCCCATAACGAAACTCGATGTCATTAAAAACAACAAAACATAACAAACTGCGCGACCACTGCAATCCATAAATTATTCACGCAGGGCGGTAATAACAGCTCCTAATTCCGTTCAATTTCCGGTGCGCGCGTAATCTTCCTGTTTACTTCCGGCCCGTTACAAAACGCTTCGTAACACTTATTTCAGCAATAACTACCTGCAAATTAAATACTTCCGTTTTATCGAAAAACACAAAATAAAAGGATGGCACAATTGAATGATTTTTAACGGATTTTAAACGCGATTTATTCATTTCACTTTGGTTCGAAAAATAATAAAAAAAAAATGGTTGCCTGTAAAGTCGGTTTTACGGGCGAAGATTTTACGTGACAACGTCTTTTTCTGTGTAGAATATTTATTGATATGAATATTATTAAATTGCACAATAGAAACAAGGAATTGAATGAAAATAAGAATTGCACAAATTTTAACTATAGAAAATATATTTTGTTTACTAAAAAGACAGAGACAGAGACACAAGCACGCGCCGATTCAATGCGCCTAATTCTCTAGTGCTGCGCGCGCGGCGGACCGATCATAGTTCGGTGACTCATCGTAACGTTACCGGGCGTGACACTTTTTCATGAGTGTCTCCTAGCCGCAACCTAATTTAAGACGTTGTCACGTCAAAATCATCTTTATTTAGTTCTCACAACATTGGTCCATAACAAAAACTTTAAAATGCAGAAAACTTTACATTGAGCAGTTGTTGAATACATTTCACTCTAATGTTTTTAATACTAACTGTATTATAATTTATTTTTCTCATACTTTTCTTGTAAATCCTTATATTGTACTGTTTTTCTTTATGTTTTGTGTTTCGTCTGTTCACCCATTTGGCCTTTGTTCGACAGCATAAAGAATCTATCAACCGACTTCAAAAAGGAGATTATAAATTCGACTTTTCGTTTTACCTGGTGGACCAATGTTTAGGATTATTTTTTTTGAAGTGAAACTTCATTAGAATCGTTGCGATTTCAAACCTGATGCAACGGAAAAACGACAGGTGAGAGACACAAATACAAAAATGTGCAGAATGAAGCCGGCAAAGAGTGAGACAGAAATATACATACTATTTTATATTTTATATAAATTTCTCATTCTTTTGTCGATTTACTGAAGTTTCACTTCTATCGTGTGTGAATCGCACACACTTTTTTTTTATTAAAAAGTTAGTGCCTCCCATCTGGATAGTTAAATTTGGTCTATATCTAGAATGTTAGCTTAGGTCGGTGAAGCTATTTTGTTAAAAATTATAATTTTATTATCAAAAATATTTAGTCTTCAACATCACAGAAACTTTAGTGATAAATATTTTTAGTACAACAAATAGATCCCATGTAAATAGATTTTTTGTTAACAAATACAAGTAAGAATCAAAAGTTCGACGACATGTGACATCTGCCAACCTGCACTTGACCAGCGTGGTGGATTATGGCTTGAATCCTCATAGGAGGCTTGTGTTCCAGCAGACTGATGATTATGATCATCATCATCATCATCAGCCCATATATGTTCCCACTGCTGGGACACAGGCCTCCTATGAGGGTTCAGGCCATAATCCACCACGCTGGCCAAGTGCGGGTTGGCAGATGTCACATGTCGTCGAACTTTTAATTCTTGGACATGCCGGTTTCCTCACGATGTTTTCCTTCACCGTTTAAGTAGTGGTGATGTTATCCACATGCGCAGATAAATTGAAAAATCAATTTATTTCCTGCACGCTCGCCCGGTCTCGAACTCCGACTTATCGATTTTGAAGTCCGAGGTTCTCACCACTGAGCCACCACTGCTTATGATGATGATTATGATGAAATAGATTTATTGTTAATATCCATTTTCACCTCCGCAGTTAACTCCAAGCCCCTCACCTTCGACGAAGTGTACAACCAGAGTTCTCCGACCAACTGCACGGTCTACTGCGGCGGTCTCACCACTGGTCTATCTGAGGAGCTCGTGCAGAAGACCTTCCAGCCATTCGGCACCATCCAAGAGATACGGGTCTTTAAAGATAAAGGATATGCTTTCATCAGGTGAAAATAATACATAGGGATTTTCTCATAGTCAAACTGAAACATTTGGGTATTCATTCAGTTAGACTTAATTTAGAAGTACTTTGAATCGTCATAACACAGTTTTACCATTTACCACTGGTTCGGAAAGCAGTTTCAGAGAAGAGCCGGCAAGAAACTCTGTAGTTGCTATTTTAAAATAGTTTCAATTTTATATAATTCTAGCTGTTGCACGCAGATTCGACCGCGCGGTCTTAATAAATTTTATATTATCCTATCCCTATTTAATCCCCTTGGGTGTAGAATTTATCAAAATCCTTTCTTAACCGATGTCTACGTCATTCCATCTATCTGCATGCCAAATTTCAGCCCGATCCGTCCAGTGGTTTGGGCTGTGCGTTGATAGATCACTGTATCAGTCAGTCACTTTTGAGCTATATATGTCCTACTAATATTACAAATGCGAAAGTTTTCACGCAAAAACTACTGAACAGATTGCAATGAAATTTGGTACGTAGACAGCTGTACAACTGGAATAACATATAGGCAACTTTTTATCCGGATATTCCTGCGGGATACGGACTTACGTGGGTGAAACCGCGGAGCGCAGCTAGTTTAGATATAATAATGATGCTAAAGAACTGTTTTGTGATGCATAAGCAACAACATTCCATTAATGTTCACCTTCCATATAACGCTAAAGGCTCTCTGAATATTATAATATACATTTTCAATATAGTACTAATAAACTCTTTAACATTTTCAGATTCTCCACAAAGGAGAGCGCCACCCACGCTATTGTGGCGGTCCATAACACAGATATAAACGGACAGCCAGTGAAATGCTCTTGGGGCAAGGAGTCCGGCGATCCGAACAACGCGCAGGCGCAGGGACAAGTATGTATTATTGTTATATATATGTTAGATATTAAAAAGCAGTGATGCCTCAGTGGTGAGAACCCTGGACTTCAAAATCGATAAGTCGGGGTTTGAGACCGAGCGAGCGTGCAGGAAATAAATTGATTTTTCAATTTATCTGTGCATGTAGATAACATCATCACTGCTTGCACGGTGAAGGTAAACATCGTGAGGAAACACCGGCATGTCCGAGAATCAAAAAAGTTTGACGACATGTGACATCTGCCAACCCGCACTTGGCGAGAGTGGTGGATTATGGCTTGAACCCGCATAGGAGGGCTGTGTCCCAGCAGTGGGAACATATGGGCTGATGATGATGATGATGATTGTACTGCGATTAGTAGTAGTAGTAGTAGATTAGTTAGTTGCTATCAAATTGTAGCCAGTCACAATGACTATCAGCAAAGTGAGGGTAGTTGATCAAAATGATTATTCAATAATAATCAATGTTTGAAAACCAAAGCACAATCCGTACGAGTGTGTATTTCTAAGTGTTTCGACAATTTATAGCATTCGATAGCTAAACGAGTTTTGTACAAGTTATAAAAAACGACATCTGTATCTTAACTGACAATTCATCAATAGAATATTAAAACACAATTGATATCCGACATATATAACCCTCATAGGAGGCCTGCGTCCCAGCAGTGGGAACACGTATGGGCTGATAATGATGATGATGATATATTCTTAGCTTTAACCTACAGATTCACTCGCGTGGTACCCGGCTGTAATATGTATAATGCTAATCCAGACTATAATCTATCCCTGTATCAAATTTCATACAGATCTCAACAGAGGTTTTTACATGAAAGAGTAACAAACATCCTAACTGTTTTCTTCCACCATTTCAAGCCGTGGTAATGCGCAGATATAATGAAAAATATAATAGTTTAAAAAAACTATAAAACACGCTTTAACAAAAATCATATTTTGCAAATTGAAAACTGGAATAATTTTATCAAATTAGTGTATTGTCATCGGTCCTCAATAAATCTACAAAGTTTGAACGAAATCTGGCCGTTTAAAGTGGGTCAAAATCGCGCCCAAAGAAGTCAGTTACAAACAAACAAACAAACATACAAACAAACAAACAAACAAACATACAGGTGAAGTTAATAAAAGCGTGTTAACATCTATTTATTGGTCTCGAACCCGAAGCTTTTCGTTTGAAGTCGGACACCGACTGAGCAATAACTGCAATATTTATTACAAGGGAAATATTCATAAAGGCTTGTTTTAATATTGATGAAACGTAAGACCCATGTCAATGTCACAGAAAATTGAGGGCCGTTGTTGAGGCTATTTCATTATTACTGGCACTGGGTTTGATATAACACACGGTTATTTAATAAGCATATATTTTGTGAATTCCGTCAGTGTATAAACGTTTATGATTAAATAAAAGTTAAGAACCAACAACAAATTGCGTACGCTTTACAAGGAACTTTTCAATTTTATTGCATTTTTTTTTATATTTCTGAATAATAACTTTTTGTCGGTATAAATATGGAAGCTTATATTTATTTTCAAAAATTGATATTTATGTGACCGCATTAAACTTTTTTCTCTGAAAGTTTGAAGGCGTTTTGGTTTTTTAAATAAAAAGTCGCTAAAATAAACTAGAAAAAACTGTCGGTTTAGAACGTTTCGCTAACTTTTCTACTTAAATTAGGCAATAAATAGTTTAATTCTTTGTTTTGTATTTATTTTCTTTCTTCCTTCCTCCGCTATATGGTAAAATCTCACCTTACGATCGATTATTTTCTACACTTTTTTTTATTCTTTTAAATGGTATATTTCTCTGTCGTTTCAGCTGGGTGGAACAGCCTACTCCCCATTCGGCGCAGCCTACACTGGGGGTGTACCACCGGCCTCCTACTGGTATAACACCTACCCTCAGCAATTGGGTGGCTTCCTGCAAGGCATGCAGGGCGTCCAGGGCTATTCTTATGCTGGACAGTTTGCTGGCTACCAGCAGCAGTATATGGGGTGAGTGTTCTGCTCAAGGTGTTTTTAACACACTTATATTAGCTTCACCTGTATGTTTGTGTGTGATAGACTCCTTGAGACACGATTTTGACATTAAACCGACAGATTTAATTCAAACTTTGTACATTTCTGAAAGATCGATGACATAATTTCACGAGTTTATCTTATTATCCTGACTAGAATTACTTGTATACAGGATAATTTTCTTATTAGTTTTATTCTTATTATATTATCCTACTTTCGTCTTCATTTCGTGTGATAGATCGCTGAATGCATACTATTCGAAACTAAATAAAAAAATAATGTCCAAGTAAATAAAATATGACGTTACACTTTTCCTAATTGAGACCGCCTCCTTGAGTGAGTGGGGAGTCCCAAAAAAAATGCCCTGTCTGGCAGAACACAGAAGGCTGATCACCTACTTGTCCATTAACTAAATTAAAATAAAAAATAAAAATCGTTTATTTAGCAAAAATACATAGATTCAACACAAATCAAACACGAGGATCGCCTCAACTAGGAATAAACCTCTGCTAGAGACGACCAAAAAAAAATCTGAAAAATTCAAAATTGATCAGTGAAACACAATTGATATCGTCTGTCCCATAGCCCACTTGGGTACACGGGTGGTCACTTTTGCATTACACTTGCCTAAACTATTTCAGCATGGGCGGAGTCCAGTTGCCCTGGGCGCTCGGTGGCGGGGTAGGCGGCGTGGGGGGTGTGGGGGGTGTTGGCGGCGTAGGTGGCGTCGCCGCGATGTCCCAGCCCCCACAGGTGCTGCACTACCCCGTGCAGCACTTCCAAGTGCAGCCAGTAAGTGTTATCTTGCTTTGTTGTTAAAATATCCAAATCCGGGCTTAGACTAGTTAACATTATAAGCCTACTAGCTGCGCCCCGCGGTTTCACCCGCGTAAGTCCGTATCCCGAAGGAATATCGGGCTAAGAAGTTGCCTATATGTGATTCCAGTTGTCCAGCTGTCTAAGTACCAAATTTCACTGCAATCAGTTCAGTAGTTTTTACGTGAAAGAGCAACAAACACACATACATCCTTACAAACTTTCGCAATAATAATATTAGTAGGATAGTATTAATTAAACATTGCTCTATCAAACGATACAAATGCCATTTATACAAACTATGTAGAATTATTTCATATGTAAACTTTGAAGCAAAGACTATTTAACGAGATGTGGTTTTATGGCAAAATCTGCATTTAAATTGTTTAGTTGAAACGAATATAACACCTGGTTCCAATCTAAAGTCCATCGAAATATAGATATTTCAAATACGCCCTAAATTCGTAAAATAAACATGTATGTCACACATTCAGGAACATTTGTATACTTATACCTCTAAGGTTTACCGGAGGCCCATATCCTTTTCCTTACCCTTCCCAGTCCTTTCCTTTCATCCTATCGCCAATCCTTTCTTAATCCCTTCCCAAAAAGTCGGCAATCCATTTGTAGAGGCGTAAGGTCTGCAATGGACCTTATGCCTCTCCAAATGTTCATGGGCGGTGGTAGCGCTTACCATCAGGCGTCCCACCAGCTCCATTGCCGACTATGACATAAAAAAAAAAATTGTGTCTGCGATTCACACACGATAGAAGTGAAACTTCAGTAATATAAAATAGTATGTATATTTCTGTCTCACTCTTTGCCGGCTTCATTCTACACATTTTTGTATTTCTGTCTCTTACCTGTCGTTTTTCCGTTGCATCAGGTTTGAAATCACAACGATTCTAAAGAAGTTTCACTTCAAAAAAAAAATAAATACATACTATCAGAGCAATATCTGCCAGGTCAGCTAGTAATATATTAATGATACAAGCTCCGTAAGGCTAGCATTTGAATACAAACACATTGTTTTCTTCTTTCAAGTGAACATAACCCACTTCCAGATCGGAGAGGACGAATGGCTGGCGCCTAGTTTGCTTGTGTGAGGCCAACGTGCGCCCGCGCCGCCCGACCCTTGCTGCTGTCAGAAAGAGTGGATCTAACTTCATACTTTAACCAGATTCTAATATGATTTAATTTTCATATATTTTAATGTTATTGTTTGAAACGAAAATTATGTTGAGGATTATTTTGTGTGATTTTTTTATGTACTTGATTACTAGGATGTTTAATTTAGAATTGTTATTTAATTTCTTTTGTAGGATTGTTGTATTGAGTTGATTCACTTGCTCAATGATGGAGGGAAATGTGAAATAACATACAACTGTACTTACCATAACTCTTTACGCTGAATCTTAGAGATAAATGTTATTTCATATTTTCCAGTATCCATGCTGTTATTGTCAATGTAAGAATCGAATGTTTTTGTTATTTTAGTATTTGTTTTTGTAATTTAAGTGTTAATGAATATGTATGTTATTTTTTTGCATTTTTCTTTTGTATTTGACGATTTCTAGTCACCTCTACGATACGATACATACTGACGGGTTGTAGCGGCGTAACACGGGCGGATACTGATCTCACTGAATATTTTCACTAATTCGAGCAAATATTGGTTGAATATATAAAGCAAATGTGAGTCACTATCGAAATATTTCTATTACTGCTTATGATTGCATGGGAATGCATTTAAGAATATAAAAGAATACTTTTAGAAAATATATAGTTATTACGTATAAGATATGATAAGAATAGGTTTAAGATTATATCATTCACACGCGGGCCAATAATGGTTGCGACACTGCATCTGGCGGGAAAATTTTTGCGAGTTTTTGACGACGATCATGATATGGTACCAAACATCTAAGCACAAGTTTATACTAAGATTAGGGGAAAAATATGTAGATTTTTGGAAAAATGTTTAGTAGAATACCTAGGTAAAAGGTACGCGATATGAGTGAGAATGAATTTTTTAAGATTTTATATCTGTCGAACGCTAGGAAGGTTATATAACGAATTGCACGATACAAGCTAGCTCTTTTCTCTGGACGTCAGTTATGCCAAATTCATAAACAATTCAAGTAATATAATAAAAAAAAGGTTGTGTATTAATATAAATGGATACTTGGAACTACAAACTTGACGAAAATAGATGAAGTGTAGAGAAAAATAGTTTATTTATCATAAGAAAGAAATATATTTATTGTTTAGTACGTAAGGTATTTAATCTTTTACTGTAGGTAGTGGAAGTGTGGTCGAGTGGTATATCGACTTAAAACTTTTTGCTATTATTTGATGTTCGCGTCTTCGTTTTTTTCGCGAGAGTTGGTTAAAGGTGGACGTATTGGCAGAGTTATTCATGGATACTTATCAAATCCTTAAAGGGTTCATTTGTCATTAATTGAGCTCGCAGTCTCGTCTATGCGAACTTGAAATGTTATTTCAGATAAAGATCGTTGTAAAAGAATTCATATACGAATATTCTAGCAAATTAAAGTATTAGAAGGAGATCTTAGAAGTGTTGCATATATCTTAAGATTGTCGCAGGCAAACTATTGAAGATCGGTTGATTCAACTTTACTATAACAATGTATTCTTGTACTAATTGTGCCAGTACGTAAATCTTGTACAGACCTACTCGTCTACGTGATAACATGTTTTTTGAAACTTTTTAACGTGGCCCAATACGCCATCGGTATTTTGAAAAAAAAAAATGTATTTTATATATTATATTGACGGTGTTAATTTGTGTAGATTTGTTTCTATATATTTTATTCTCTGTCACATCCACGAGCGAGTTTTGGGTGTTGTAAATAATGTTTTGAACAAACGGTCGTCAAAATATTAGAACGACTGACTCTTAAACGCTCGTGTCTGCTGACGCCATTTGCAATGATACATGAAATGATAATTATTTAAGTTTAAAGTATATTCGAATAGCTTAAGCATAATACAGCGCATTTACAAAGATACTTTCTAAGTCATTGCTATCTGTTTGAAACCTTACGCTCCATCGTTCGTTGTAGTGACAGGCATTACAGCTGATTTGAGCGTTGGGTTGAAACGACTACTTCTCTGCCGAAGACTCATTCGTGGAGACGACGTCTTATGCATGTAGTCGAATCTTGTGAGACATATCGCTAGAAATTTATATTAAGATTATATATTATTATATTAGTTCGACAGCTAGGGAACGAATTGTTAAGTCAATTGCAGACATCCGGTCAATCGAGAGTGGTTATTGACGTGTTTTAAATTATTTTATCGATGGGATTGGGGCATTCGTAGGTGTCTTGTGGGATGGAACGATGCAAACCTCTGAAATGCTTAAAACGCGTCAAGCTGAGGTGCGACCTCATAGACAAAGATATCACAAATATAATAAACCGTTAGATAGACAAATTTAGCTATAACTACATATAAAATGCTAGATTACGAATCGTTTTGCCTATAATCGCTTTCAAGGTAGGTATTTTAGAACATGTATATCCATTAAACGTAAGATAGTTAAGTTCTCACCAACTGTCATGTTTCGTTGGATGGATTTTTATTCCTCCAATAGACAGTTCGTTGCCTTTCTTGATGCTACTCTATACTTTCTGAGATAGGAGATCTATTAAGCATAGTTAAGGCTTACGTTTCCAAATAGTTAACGGCTAAGTGTATTTAAGAATCGATGAAAAGAAATATAAACATGTTAGCTAGGTAAATTTCAATATATATTAAAGTATATTATATACAAAATGTGAAAACATTATCGTCTAGATAGGTTATGAAATTTTAAGTGTTTATATTACGTTTGTTTCGTTTATTATTTGTGTTGTCATTCCATCGATGTTAAGATAGTTAATTTTAAGTCCCAAAGAACACCAAATATTTTATAATCCTTGTAATATTAAATTTAGAATTGGCGATATAGAACTAAAGTTAATGCCTTATAAAATTTACTATCTGTGTCTTTGTTTAAATGTTGGGTTGTGTTAGAAGGTATACGTCCAAACGTACCATGATTTTTTGAACATTTTACATTTATTTACGATCGCAGTTTATAAAATAAATGAAGCAGACATTTAAAATGAATGACACGATTTCGCAATAAAATATTTGGATGTATACCTTCTAACACAGTACGTGCCAAATTATTTGTTTTTATTCCTTGTTCATCGTGTACCGTCTATCTGAATGAAAGATAACACCAAGTCAGACTTAATGTATAATCCTCTTAGAGAGATTCAAAATTATCATTTTATGGTCTTGAATAACACAAACGAAAGACTTCCATGCAATAAATTGACACTATTTAAACTGTAAATAACCAGATATATATAGAGGACGACGCGTAAAGTGGAACTTGGTTTAATTAATAGAAAATTCACGGTAAAACAAATGGTTAAATGATTCCTGTAACTGTAGAATCCGATCATACGATTGAGGAACTTCATTCTTGGGGTGTAGAAAATGTCGTTGAGGTTATATACGTGAATTTAAATACATATAAATTGAAGCAAGTATCTCTTTACAAATGCGACTCAATAAAAACTATTCAAGGCCGTAAAATCACTTAGTGTTCGTGGTATGTGTAACTCAGTGTATTACGTTTCATGGAATCCAGTAGTGTTTTTGTATTCCGTTATAGAAAAAGCTAGACTCGATGTTTTGTGTTTGTTCGTAGATATATCCCGAAGTCGCGTGCTTAGGAATATTGTTTTGAAACACAAGAAAGTAAAATATTTTTTGAGATTTATAGTAATGGACGTTTCTTGTCCACTTGTAGCGTTATGTTCGTACATCCTTTGTGTTGTGTAAATTAAATGTGATTAGATGTCCTTCGTGTTTTATAATGATATTACATATAACCTAAGATTGGGCTACGTACCGATGTTTGGATTTATTAATAGATTATTTTTATATAAGATCGGGCAAACAAGCTGGTGGTTCGCCTGATTGTGGGCAGGCACTGTTTACGATTCGTATAGGTATAACCTCTGCATTGCTCGCTTCTTCATTTGAGTTTATTTTATTAAAGAATAGTTTAATGTAGCTTTTAGTTGTGAAGTTTTTGTCATACTATCTTCTTCCTTGTGTTTGTAAGTGTGTTATTTGTTGGTAGCACATTATCAATTATAATTTTTCGTTTGTTTTTTAACACTTTTCGAATTCTACCTTAATGGTACATTGCTGTTCATGTAAAGGCCCAAGCTTAAAAGAACTGATTTTAAAAAAATCGTTAGTATTTTATATGTAATATCATGACTCTATCATTGTTTAGTGTATCTATAAATTATACTCTAGGTATTTGTGTGAAAATTGATGATTGGATCGAAGATGACACTCATAAAGACGCGTGTGAAGTACAAATGATATTTCATCGTATGCATTAACACAATCGTGTGGGAAGCGAGGCGAACAAACACGCGTATATAAACTACTAGCTGCGCGCCGCGGTTTCACCCGCGTAAATCCGTATCCCGTAGGAATATTGAGATAAAAAGTTGCCTATATGTTATACCAGTTGTCCAGCTGTCTACGAACCAAATTTCATTGCGATCGGTTCAGTAGTTTTTGCGTGAAAGAGCAACAAACACAAACACATCCTTACAAACTTTCGCATTTATAATATTAGCAGGATACCTTGAGATTCGTGTGTTATTCAATGAGCAATGATCACGAATAGCAATCACATACTTGTATAGCTAATGTGTGAGCAATTCGCAACGACATTCGCTTACAAATGTTTCAAATGACGTGGTGAATTACACAAGAATGTGTAGATGCACTACCATACTATTATTTTGACACTACACTTTGTTGACAACTACTTAAATTCATATAACGAACAAATTAAGAACAAATATTCCTCAGACGACTGAATATTAGGGATTTTTCACGAAATGTATCCAGATGTAGGCTCTTTCTATCAGATCATATTTCTTGCGTATGACTTGGATGATGTTTTGAACTATATATAATCGGGCATCAGATCTATCAGTTTTCACATCAAAAACCATATGTAACACACAGCAATAATAATGCAATAGGTGTTGTAGTATTTGAGTTCTCGTACTGCTAGTTTGATGTTAAAGATAAAAGGATAAACTTTTATCATTTTATTTTCATGTATTGATAGAGGTTGAGAAGTGTTGAGGGCAGATGCTAATGTTTTTGTTTGATAATAAACCGGTTTTTGACGGTAAATACCGATACCTAAATTTCGGAATTTCGTTATCACCGTTTCGTATCACCGATATAAAACCGTTTGTTATCAAAAACGATATCTATAACCGCGATTTTCTTTCCCCACACCCCCTTCTTTTCTACCGTCCATGGATGTTGTCTAATAGATTAGATTTGTATTATTTGCATTATTTTTTGAACTAAACGCACATTTTTGTAGTTACCAACCGAGCTTTTTTTTTAATGATAAAAAAAAACAAATAAATGTGATTCTACGAACTTAACTTTCGACCAGAAACGTGTTAGTGAGTCCCTTCCGATTTTGTATTTTTAATTATATCATGCATAATATTATTACACGATGTATAAAGCTGTTTCTATGTAGGTCGGTACAATGGAAACTCATTACCGACCATAGAATAAATCTTTATTTTTTCTACCCCCGTTTAGTTGAATTTTTAGTTTCTTGCATTAATTAGAAGGATCGTAGTTTAAAAGAAATAGTGGTTTAAGTGAATAGAATAAGTCTATTGCTTCATTTTGTTATAACTATTCAAGTTTATGTTTTCTGAAAACAATTTTCAGGTTTGTACTGTCGCGTGGTGGGGAAGCCGCTAATGATATATATATACCGCCTCGTTGACTTCTTGAAGTAATTACTGGGATCAATTTTAGTTACGTTTAGTTGTATTCGTACGTATTTAGTACAATCTATATTATCTATGTTTGTGAAAAACGACTCTGTAGTGTTTTTTTTTTTATTAGTCGTTTCCCCAACGCGCAGAATGTTTGTTAAATTTGACGTTTTGTGGTTACGCGGGTTTTTGGCAACTTTGAAATATGTCATTTTGACGTTGACGTTTCGGAATGTTATCTGTACTGCTCTTGAAAGTTTCAAATATTGTTTGTGATCTAATGTTGACGCAAGAGAAATAACTGATGTGAAATTTATTTTACATTTCAAGTAGTCTAAAATTCGTATACTGTCGCCTGTGTTCGTAACAGTTTGTGCCAGCGATGATTCTATCATCGACACAGATAATGAAATCTTCGTAGGACAAGAAAACTGTAGTTATTGTATACCTATCTTTTATTACTACTTATAATCTTCTTCAATATGTTATAATAATTTTTGTTCAATATTTTAAACTGTAATGGTTTTCTTAGTTCTATCTGTAATATTTTTACACAAATCTATTATTCTTATTATAATATCTGTCTTAAATCTTCTATCATAAAATAATAACATCACTTTGAATAAAAGTGAACGTAGCAGATTTTAGTAACAGTGATTTTGGCGTTGTGTTATTTCACTGTGATGTTTGGAACGCAGGTGGAAACTGTTACGAAGCAGGTGTACATACCCTTTTAGAGAATACTCCGTACCTACATAGTATAATATAGTTAAAGTTAGTTTAAGTTATAACAGATAAAGACTTGAATAAAGTCATAACTGTGTTTTATTTTACCCTTCTTTCCTTTAAGTTACGTTAACATAGATTTTACTGAAAACAAGTGTATTATTGTATTATACTATACAAAATTTTAAAAACACGAGGGCAATACTATCAAATACGAGAATAGCGATCAGTATTGCCACTTTAGCCCTTTTCTAATAAAATCGAAATATCTAGTTTCGTCTTATTTCTTACCATCCAGTCAAAATGCTCACGAGTATTTATAATGACGTTCAAAGCAAATGAAATTGAAAACTTTTTTTATAAATAAAAGTCAATCTATGTTATATCGATTGAAATAATTATACGTGTAAGTAAGTGTAATAGAATAAATTTCTGATTATGAATATTATGTTTTTCTTGTTTGAAACATTTAAAAATTATACGGGATATTTATACGGGAACACTTATTCAGATTATAAATGTGAAAGTTTGTTTGTTTTTTCGTCAATTACGCTGAAACTAATGAACGGATTTTGTTGAAATTTGGCATACAGGCAGGGTATGAGCTGACTTGGGTGATAGGATACTTTTTATCCCGATTAAATGCTCCCTTGGGATAAAACAGGAATCTTGATATCCGGGCGGAGCCGGGACGAGCGTCTGGTTAGTATTAAGTTGAAAATCAGACGAAATTATTTTAGATAAATTTATTTGTTCGGCTCCATCAAAATGAGAGAATTTATTTTCTATCTCACTATACAGACTAGCACTAGACAGTTTAAATAATGCCACCTATATCGATGTTTTTACGTCTTTCTCCAAGATTACCTAAAGAAAAATTGAAACAATTTTGACGAAACTTTTCCCGCATAGCTTAGACATCATAATCGAGTTGTTTGAACTTCTTTCACGTCGCAACGGACCAACTCCATGGTATGACTGTTTCTAGAGATAGAGACTAAAGTGACATATGCTATTTTTTTATCACACTAGAACATTTTACCTCTATCTCCAACATCACGCGCACTTTGACCACTACAAATTCAAAATTCCGCTAGATGGCGCTATATTAAAAATGCTATATATAAGCCGGTGGTTACCACTAGATTACATAAATAAAACGAATTAAAAATCCGTTCAGTCTCCAACCCCAAGGAACTCAAAAGAGAAATAAAACACACAGATTAAATAAAACTCTATATTTAATATAATATAATATTAATAATATTGTGTGTGTGTGTCTGTCTGTATCTTGCACATCACCCGTTCGCAATCCATAGCACATTTTCCCTAACGAGCATATTTAGTTGTTAAAAGTACATATATTTTAGTATATAAAAAAAAAACACAATCTGTCGACCAAAAAACATGAAAAAACATTATTAAAATATTAATTTACGACTTGTATAATTCCCACATATATAATAACTGCAGCTGTTGCCAAATTACAAGGTACGTAATTCATTTTAAAGCCGATTTATAATTAATTTTTGTACAATCAAATACGTAAAGGATGGCCCAGAATTAATACAATTTTTTACCACCACCACATTGTAGTGAAGTGTTGGCAATCAAAGTCTCACGATTGTTTGATGATAACCACTCCACGGATCCAGTATTTTCAATTAAATATAGGTCTAATAATATATTCAACTGTAAATCGTATACACATAAATCATAAAGAAAAATTTGTTATTTTTTTTTTTAGTTTTATCGCACCAAAACGCTTTATAAAAGAGTTTTTTTTATTTATCACGAGGCGGGATTCAAACACGCGTCTTTTTGCAAGACTGTAACATAGTAACTTCATAAAATATATTTAAAAATAGTAGAATATATAAAAAAAAAATCTACGGTGCTGCGTTTAAATTACTTATAAACATATTTTATTTCTATAAATTAAGCTAAACAAAAAAAAATCACTCGAGTGTCCCTAATAATTTGGCCGTCGCTGTACATTAAAAAAACAAACCGATACAACATTCGAAAAACATTACACGGTTACACTGCCCAACATAAAAAGCGGAAACATTCACATATCAGCCTATATATTATAATATTTTCCTTAACTATCTATCCGTGAAAATTACATCGAACCCTCTACATCTATTTGACAGTTGTAGACGAAAACAATCTTCTTTTATCTATGATAATATAAAAAATATATACATATACGTAATATAAACGAATATGTACATTCGAAAATCGACCTTATTGTATTGTGAGAAGTGTTATTATCAATTGAAATTGACTCGCATTTCTTACTTTAGCTTGTATTCCTAATGAAAGTTGAATTGAAACAGCACTTTAATATAGATTTGTCATCATCATCATCATCAGCTCATCAGCAGCTCATTATCTGCTCAACCGATTTTGAAAACACTTTCACGAGTAGAAAAGTGCATTGTTCCCGTGTGATATGGGTCGGCTTTTTATTATTCTTACAAAAACCATCATTTCACATACACCCATATATTATGCTGTAACAATTTTGATGAACTCCGCACGTGTGATATGATCATTTTGATTCACCATCTAATTGTCAGAAATAGACCGAATTAAAATCAGTCCCCAAGTTGGTGCTAACTTACAAATAAGAAAAAAAAATTAAAAAAAGGGCTCACAAAGTCAAAAGTTCAGAGGTGACAAACCCAAAAAACCAAACGTCGAATCGAGGACCTCCTCCTTGTTTGAAGTCGGTTGAAAAGGGGGTATAATCGCCTTTGTTGTATCCCAATTACACACATTATTTTTCTACACCTGGGCGATAAAAAAATATCGAAACAATACAATACAATAAAATCGTGTAAGAGAGAAATAGTAGAAATGTTTTTATTTAAATATATGATATCGCGTGTAAAAAAACACCAACGTGTGCCCGTTAAGAGAAGATTCAAGCGAGAGAAAGAGAAAGTGAGAGTGAGGAGGAGGAAATAACACAATACAACGTGTTGGAAAGAGACGGCGATACGCGTCATTCGTCTAAGAGCTTTTTTTTTTTCTAACTACCCACCCACATTTTACATCGACATCTGCCATTTCTCATAGGCACTAACGAAACCATCATCTAAATGTATTAAACTACACTCCGAACGCATTTTATACATGTCTCCTGTCCCTCTCTAACCAGGGACGCCGGCCATCAGTGCGTCCTTGTCGCACTCACCGGCCGCGACATACACATATATATATCGATTCCTTTCTAACTACATATAACACAATTTCTCTACAAAATAATTAATGAATAATTAACAAATATAAAGTTACCGTCTAACAGATTTATAAATAGCCCTATATTATATCATTGCCGATCTAAAAACACTAGGGCGAGCAGAGAAATACAATGCCTCGTCTACGCGGAGCCGGTTTTTCGATATCGCAAACCGCCCCGCGTGGAAGAACCATTATTTCATGTATTTTTTTTTTTATCAAACAATTTAGTTGACCATGAAATCCCGCAGAAAGGAAAATAAGGGAAAAAAAAAGAAAAGAAAACTAGAAAAAAATTAACTACGTTTTCCAACATCGAGTGTAACAACAAAATAAAAAAAACGCGTTTTAAATCCGTCAATGTTATTCAAATTCTATAAAAACAACCAACACGAACCAGCCCTAGCGTTCATAGATCACCAATGCGTACACACGATGTCACACCGTACTTAATCGAGACAAGATATATACAAAAATTAAAAAAAAAAATAAAAAAACACGCGGCGATTGAAACGCGGCGTTTTTTTTTTCTACCGCACACGCCGTATCGCAAAAACGCCGCGATCCAAACGCTCGTGCCTATCATCGCTCTCATCTTACATCGAAATTTCATAGTAAACGCTTCCACGTTAAACCCAAGCTCACACATGTCAAGACAGCGCCAAGTCACCGAGCAAGTCGACGGTCGAATCGAACGAAACGTCAATATTTATTCAATTCCGCTACAACAGCGTGTGTTGCGACCAATAGATTTTCATTACAGTTAGAAGCCATACAGATTTAGCATGACACGGATGGGACACCGCCGTGCATCCAGATTTCAATTTAAACCCCAGCCTAGCTGCATCTTCACTAGTGTCCGACTCTCTAACTACATATGGTAGAGAATATCTTTCGAACTACGCTCAGTATCTTGAAAGAAACAAACAACACTAATTGGTACTCGTACACATATAAAAAAGATTTTTATTTTTTTTTTTGGTAAAATTCAGTATCACCCCTAAATACGCTCTTTAGTGAAACAACCGCCTCGTATGCAAGCGGCCTAAACTATATGTATATCTATCTATATATTTATTTGCATATCGTGAGTCCCATATAAAAATCGCTTAAAAATCGTTAACATATGGGACTAGTGACTTAAAACTTGGACCGTACGTGTAATCGATTAGAAAGAGAGAGAAGATCGCATTACTCACGACCGTCTCCCTCACACACAGTACAATTGCGGCAGTAGAGGGAGACAAAGAGAGAAACGCGATCTTCTCTCTCTCTCTCTCTAAACGTCCGCCTTCTGGCTGGCCTAAACACGCCGCGGTCCAAACGCTCCGTGTAACTTAATATCTATGTACGTACGAAATGGGATCGCGTTTTATGGGCGTTTAGATGAACGAACAAACGAACATTTTTTTTTTTGTTGTTTTTGGACATTTCAACACCATCTATTCTCAAAGCTTGAAACTAAACGTACATAAAAAAAAAGTTATATCGGATTCCGGAATTTCGTTGATTCCTATCGTTCATCGGGCGCCACTTGAGAACGATCGAACAGATTTCGATGCGATTTCACAAGTTTATTACCACAGCATTTGACATTGCAATGATTCTGTCACATTTCGTAAAAAACGTAATAAATAAAACGCAATCCCAAATCCTCGACTTTCATACTACACAACAGATGACATAATTATATATATATACATATACACACCCCCACAGTAAATACATTTATTATATATATATTACAATGTAATTTATTTCAAAAATGAAATACACCAAAAGGGGACAAAAGCACATGATATATATAGGATATTGTCACAGTTTTGATTCTGGTGTGAAGAAGAAAAAAAAAATTCTAGACACAGACAAGAAACACGTGCTCACACTCAGGTCTTAAGGGCGTAAACGCCACGTCTGCAACCGGCCTATAATTTTAACAGCTTAACACTTTAACTTATGACTTAAAACATCCCAGCTCCGCGTCCGGCGTTCGCGTTTTCTGAAACCGCGTCGTTTCCTGTACCTTCCGTTTCGTATCATCGCAGAAACGATGTTTTTTCGATATTTATATGATGACATTGTAATAATATAATTGATTCCATTAAAAACACATTTCTTTTCATACAACGACTCTGATTTATGCAAACATATATTTTAAACTATATTACGACAATGTCGCATCAAAAAAAATCCATCAAATGTTGATTCAATAAGCGTCTTTAAACTACCCGCATATTACATAAACTTTGGAAACAAAAAGCTCAAATACATTTACCCAATAAAAAGTTATGAGGTAACAAATATACAAACAAAATACATACAGACGACTTGCTAACGTCCTCCTTATTTAAAATCGGTTAAAGATTCCAGAACGAGCCGCTCTCAAAAAACGCAAAGCCCGTAACAATTTACGAGCGTCAAAAAAACGCTCGAACGCGAAACACGCCGCGTGGAAACGCCGCGTGGAAACGCCGCGTGGAAACGCCGCGTGAAAACGCCGCCAGTGGATCGCAGTTAACCCCCACGTATCGCAGCGGATCGCAGCGGATCGCGGCGGATCGCAGCGGATCGCAGCAGACAGCGGAAGCGCCTATCGCTTGAGGCGCTTATAATTCGCGAGGTGACTGTTGAGGTGCTGCGCGAGCTGGTCCGCCCGGGCGAAGGACGCCTGCAATTTGCCAATGTTTATTTATTTTTTATTCCGTCAATTAATCATTCTATATAACCTATTCTATAATAAAAAGGTGTGTGTGTTCACACACGATAGAAGTGAAACTTCAGTAAATCGATAAAAGAATGAGATGAATATATATAAAATATAAAATAGTATGTATATTTCTGTCTCACTCTTTGCCGGCTTCATTCTACACATTTGTGTATTCGTGTCCGTTCCGTTGCATCAGGTTTGAAATCACAACGATTCTAAAGAAGTTTCACTTCAAAAAAAAAAACAAACTCACATGACAGAGTTTCAATATTACTAATAAAATACAGAGAGACAGCTGTGTAATATTTCCGTTTTTTTTTTTTAGTTTCTTAATGAGTATTAAATAAGCTGCAGAAGCATTGTTTTTTAAACATACGTGTATGCGTGTATGGACGTGCATGTGGGTGTGTGAACGCGTATTTGTGTATGTGTTTAGGTAAATAAGTGTGTCCGATCATATTATAAGCGTTGCAGGTAAGATATATTGTTGAAACTTGCGCCGTGAACTATAATCGATATAGAACCCAGAAACATAGTTTTTAGAATTTTTGTCTGTTTGTCTGTATGTATGTCCGGGCTAATCTCAGAAAGTGCTGCATGGATTTACTTAAAATTTTGAATGATGAATGTCACTAAGAGGTCGGGTCAGGATAGTGTATACATATTATGATGATACACCTTCGGGGGAGGAGCTGTGAACCTTTATTTTCCTTACGCATTTTACACTATAAAAACTACGCCATTTAAGTAACTTGGGTAGAAAAACATAGCTTAATTAATATTAGTTGTACAAATGTTACTTTGAAACAGCGCCATCTATTAAATGATATAAAAATCAAATCAATTTACACATTAACTATTGGAAATTAATAATTTAAATCTACTTATGTCATTTAAGTAACTCGGGAAGAGGAACATAGTTTGAAGAATGTTAGTTGTACAAAGTTAATTTTGTAACAGCGCCATCTATGAGATTTCATTGGAATCAAATAAATTTACACGTTAACATTTATTGGAAAATAACAATTTAGATATGTTAGCGGTGTTATTTATCTATTTAATTCTTTAGTTTTAATGAACCCATACATAAAGCTTGTAAGGATGTGTGTGTGTTTGTTTCTCTTTCACGCAAGGACTACTGAACCGATTGCAATCAAATTATGTACGTAGACAGCTGGATAACTGGAATAACATATAGGCAACTTTTGATCCAGATGTTCCTACGGGATACGGACCAACGCGGGTGAAACCGCGGGGCGCAGCTAGTATTAAATTAACTATCATATATGCCTGCATCGACTTAGATGTCCGTAGCCGGCCAGATGTGGGCGAGTAGGTACTCATGTGTATCCGCATATGCGTGTTCGTTTGAACATTAATGTGTGTGTAGGCGCATGTGCGTGTCCGGACGCGTACTCGTATACCTGTGTGGGGAAGAGTAGGAGCGCATGTGGATGCGTGTAATTCCGGGTGCGTGAGTGCGTGTGTGGGTGCGTGAGTGCAGGTGTGAGTGCGGCTGTACGGGCAGGGGTACGGGCGGGTGT